>NC_142514.1:638571-798214 GCF_057876585.1 Rhinolophus sinicus
GCCCAGAACCCTGATGACGGTGATGCCACGTGTGCACAGTGCAGATGCGGCCACAGCACACACATGCTGACAGCACCCGCGCCAGAGGCCAGAGGCCCGGGCTGCCTTTCCAGACCCGCCTGCCGCTCAACTGGAAAGGCCCCACGGTGCCCTGGTGGCGCCCCTCCCCACTGCGCCCCTGCCCTCCGCGCACCTTCCCTCCGCGCCTCCCGCTCCTTCCGCCGCTCCTCTGCACGCCGCTCGCGCTCCTTCTGCTCCCGCTGCTCCTTCTGCTGCTCCCGCAGCTTGCGCTCCCGCTCCCGCTTCCTCTCTAGCTGCTCCAGGCGGTCCCTGCAACAAGCACATGCCCACATCCCCCAGGCACAGGCAGGGGTGGTTCTTTCACCCCCATGCTGTCAGCTCTAACTTATAAATGGCCTTTCAGGTTCTCCAGCCCATAGCAGGCTTTTAAAAAGCAGAACAGGGGCCGGCCAGTCGCTCAGGTTGTTGGAGCGCAGTGCTCCTAGTGCTGAGGTCGCTGGTTTGATTCCCACATGGGGCAGTGAGCTGCGCCCTCTACAGCTAAGACTGTGAACAATGGCTCTCCCTGAAGCTGGGCTGCCGTGTGCGGCCAGCAGCCGGTGAGAGCTGCTGTGAGCAGCCGAACAGCGACCAACTGCCTCAGCCGGCGGGGAACACAAAGCTCATAACACCAGCATGGGCCAGGGAGTTGTGTCCTACACAACTAGACTGAGAAACAACAGCTTGAATGGGGGAGGAGAGGCAGAAGAAGGAGAGGAAAAACAGAACAGACAAGTGAACCCATCCTGAGAGCACTGTTTCTCTAGGGCACGACAGCACGAAGTGCAGGTACAGGGACACAGCCGCCATCAGAAACAGCGAACGTGCTGGGTCTGGAACGTTCCTGCTCATTCCTTCTACCAGGACTCCCCCAGGAACATCCCAGTGTGCAGCCCAGCACAGGTAACTCCACCTGCACACACACGGTATAGGTTTCCATGGCTGCAAAGGGTGGGCGAGAGTTCACAGGGGTGGGAGCCCACCCAGAGCCAGTCCCGTGCCCATCCTCCTGCTCACTGGACCCATGCAGGTGGGCCCCAGGCCACTGTTGGGGAGAGAGTGGGCACGTAAACCCATCGGGGCAGTGGGAAAAGCCACTCCAAGACGGCCATCTGTCATTCGGGGTACGGGAAACACTAGTGACTGAAATAGGAAGCCAAATAGTGAGGACTGACCACAGGTAATTTCGCGTCCCTACTGTCAAGTCCAAACACAACCTAAAAAGCTAACATGTTTTTAAAAGCATCATTATACACACAGACCAGCACAAGCAAAAAGTGGTGAGGACAAAACAAGGCCTGTGATGTCACCAGGACTGTCCCAACGCTGGCCTGCAGCTCATCAGCTGGTGCCGGGGTTCTAGGCACTATTCGTAAATGCCCAGGAGTCCAAACTATTTCAACATAAAGCTGAAGCATAATGCGCACATAATCTAACCACTGATTCTTCTCACAAATCTATGGAATCGCGCAACCGTCACCATAGCCCATCACGGCCTCGCACCCCACCCCGCCATGGTCAGGCCCCACCCCCATGTCTACTGTTGGGTCTTCTGGACATTTCTGTTGCTTTGGGTTGAGTTTGCTTTTCTTTTCTCGTTTCTTCAGGTAGAAGCTTAGGTTATTGAATTGGCAACTTCCTGACATTAGTGCTTAAAGCCTGATTTTCCTCCAAGGACAGCTTTGGCTGCATCCGTAAGTTTCGACACATTGTTTTTATTTCATTTTGTTCAACATATTTTGTTTTCCCTTATAATTTCTTCTTTGGGCTATGGGTGATTCCAAAAGGGGTTGCTGGATTTCCAAACCTTTGAGGACTTGCCCAGGTTTCTTTCTGTTGCTGATTTAGAACTGAATTCTTTTGTGGTAAGAGGGCCTATTTTGTACAACTTCAATTTTTTTAAGTTCGAGACTTGTAAAGTGGCCTAGCATAGGTCTATGTCGAGAATGTCCCAGGAGCTCCTGAAAAGGATGTGTATTCTGCAGCTGTGGGTGAAATGTTGTACGCACGTTAGATTGAGTTGGTTAATAGTATTTTGCAAATCTTCCATATCCTTGTTGATTTTCTCTAATTGTTCTAGTGACAACTAAAGACATTTCCTACTTTAACTGATGAACTTTCTCCTTTCTACTGTCAGTTTTTTGCCTCATGTCATCTCAAGACTCTTGTAATAACACACGTATACATTTACCATTGTCCTGCCTTCCTGATGCACGCACCTTTTCATTGTTAGGAAGCCCTCCATTTTCAGCATTTGTTTTAGCCTCCATTTTGTCTGACATTAGGACAGCACTCAAGTCTCTTGTGGTCACTGTTTGCATAGTGTATCTTTTCCCAACATCTTACTTTCAATCTATTTTTGTCTTTGACTTTAAGATGGTCCTTGTACAGACAGCATCTAGTTGATTCTTGCTTCTCTGACAATCTCGCCCCTGCTTGGCAATCATTAGTCAATGTAATTATGGATGTGGCTAAACTTATTTAATACTTATGTTTTTTCATTCTTTGTTTCCTCTACATCTCCTGTCCTTTTTTGTCTTCCAGTTTTGGGTTTAAATAAGTATCTGTAGTATACGACTTTAATTCTTGTTTTTAATCTTAAGTGTTTGTTTAAGAAGTGGTCGCAGTATGCATCTCATCCGACTGACACTAAAATTAATTTCCATGAAACAGAGAACCTGTTCCAACACAGCTCCCTGCCCCTTCTCCTCTGTGCAGCCTACATGTGTTATGTAATACACAACAACAGTGCCTTCATAAATATTGCTTTATACAATCCTGTTTCTTTCGCAGAAGACGTGAGAAGAAACACCCATATAGATTCTTTTATGCTAACCCACTTTTACCATTTCCAGGGTTTGTCTTTTCTTCCCATGGATTCGATACTACCTGGTGTCATTTCCATTCAGAGTAAAGGTCTTTAGTATTTCTTGTAAGGGAGGTCTTGCTAACAGTGGATTCCACCAGCCTATGTTCACCTGTGAGTCTTTATTTCCCTCTCCCTTGTGAAATGCTTTTGCTGGACATCCACTTCCTGGTGGACATGTCTTCTCTCAGCAACATGACTATGCCATTCCACTGCCTTCCGGCCTCCACTGATGAGCAGTCAGCCACCAGCAGCACCGAAGCTCCCCCTCTATGGAGACTGTTTGTCTCTTGCTGCCTTTCAAGATTTTTTTCTGTGGCTTGCACCAGTTTGACTCTGATGTGACTGTATTTACCATGCTTGGGGTTCAAAGACCTTTTTGGGAATGCACATAAACCTTTTTCATCAAATTTGGAAAGTTTTCAGTCATTATTTTCAAAAACACTGCTGTGCCCCTTCCCTCTTCTCTCCTGAGACAGCCATTACATGGATGTTGTCCCACTAAACTTTGAGGCTCTGTTCATTTTTCTTCCATCTTTTTTCTCTCTGTTCTTTAGAATGCATAATTTCTACTGCTCCATGTTCAAGTTCCCTGCTTCCAACTCTTTTCTCAACCTAAGTCTTTGCTAAATCTGGAACACTGTTTCTACTGATGCTTTTCTTCTGTAACAGGGGTCATACTTTATTTCTTTGTATGTCTCAAAGCTTTTTGATGAAAATTGGACATTTTAGATAACATGTTGCAGCAACTCTGGATTCTAATTTTTCCGCACTTGTTGCTGGTGGTGTAATAACCGCCTTGGCTAAATCTGTGAACTCTGTCTCCCCTGTAGTATGTGGCCACTGCTGTTTTTTTCCATGTTTCTTTTTATTTTCAAGTTTGGCTTCCTTGCGGTCCCCACTGTGTCTGCACAACTGTGCAATCAGATCACACTGGACAGTCAGCACAGGACTTGGTAACCATGGCTATTTCACGTGCTAGCTGCAAACCTGGACACTGAGAGCTCTGCTCGCCCCGCAGTGGTCTTAGACCTTTACCTCTGGCCTCAGCTTCTCCCACACCCTCTGTGTCATGAGAGCCAAGGCTCTTCTCACACACCTTCTTTATTTTTTTATCTTTTACTTATTTATTTGTATATAGATAGGTTCAAAAGGTTATTCCTATCTGGTAATGCCACATTGTTTGAGAATATTTAACGTTCTTAGATCCATCTCACTAGATCCTCAACCTCTTGAGACTTTTCTTGCTGACGTCATGTGGATTAAGGGCAGTGTACAGTTGCTCCAGGGATAATGCCAGGAGCCTTAAAGCCAGAGTAAGTTGGGTTTGACCTTCGAGCCCAATAATTGGCTAACAGAGCAAGGTCTGGAAACATCGAGGGGAGATCCCAGCATGGCTGGATGTCGTAGCGCTCCTCCAAATTCGAAACATTATCTCAGTGCCTTTTTTCCCCCCTAAAGTTTATTGGCGTGAAAATTGTCAGTAAAGTTACATAGGTTTCAGGTGACAATTCTGTAATATGTCATCTATACATCACATTGTGTGTCCACCACCCAGAGTCAGTTCTAGTTCTATCACCATTTGACTGAGTGCCCTTTTTTTAAGCTTGGACTTCTCAAATAAAATCATCTCACTGACCGACAGGTGGTAATGCAATGGAGCCATCTATACACTGTTCAAGAAACATTTGGATCATGAGGTAGGTCATCATGTGGGCTCTTCTAGCTACAAGTCTGATTTGCTACAGCATCTCTTTGCTGGGAGATTCAAATTCTCCATTGATAATAGCAAATATGAGTCATTCAACCCAATGTTGAGAATTAACCCAGTCATTAGCTGGGCCAGCATTACAGTTAAAAAGCAAATTAGTCTGGTCTCCATGAGTAGGTTGCTGGAGAATAACCACTGGTGTTTTAAAGCACTTCCGGACTTGTAAGCTGTTTACTCTCACCTTATCACTCAATCCAATAACAGCACCAATGAGAAGGTCACAACAATGTCAAATAATTGAAGACAATTCCAAGGATGTGAACTGAGGAATCTTTCCCTTAAGATTTGTTCTGTAGAGGGTCCTTGTTCTTTCCACTGACGGGAGTGATCAGATGGGATTCCCAAGGGACCCCAACAGAGAGAAACTTCTCATGCAAACCATCAAACAAGAAACAGAAAAACATGAAGCTGGCAGTCACTGGATGAAATAGGGACTGATGTACCAGATTAAACACTGATTTGGTTGTGTAGTCATCAATTCCAGGGCTAGGTTCATCTACATGAGTAGGATGTTGTCTAAATTTCCCTGATAGACCTGTAAATTGATCCCTTTAGGCACGACTGAGCAAGACCATCTGATCCTTCCATAGTATCATCCATCATGCTGGGTTTAATATTTACCAATTAGCATACATGTTCCTCATATACCTTCTTTAAAAGCCTCTTCCATTCACCCTGGCTGCCAGGGATGTAAGCGCCATCTAGCCTTCTGTTTCTCCCTTCCTTATAGCAGGCTAGCTCCCATGCTTTCTCTGGAAATGACTTCAATACACAGAGATGGATCTAGTATTCATACCTGTCCATTTACCCTTTACCTGGGCCATGGAGGACATATCTGAGATTAACTAGATGCTCTTTCCTGGGAATCTCAGCCCACAGAGAGGCACCTGGGGACAAACAACCAAGAGTCTGGTATCCCAGCTCCCAGACTATTTCAAGGCCTTGGGATTTCCTTTGTTACTTATCTTCTTTCCTTCCTCCCCTTTTCTTTTTTGGAAAGAACCAGTCTATTTCTGTTGTAACCCAGAGAACCCTGAACAATTTATTTCCTTAGTCTTCCTGGCCTAGACCACCTAGAACAGAGCTTGCTATCAAGCAGGCACTCAATAAATACTTGCTGAGAGAAGCGACAGTGAATCCTGCTACCCCACAGACTTCTCAAGCACTGGTTCTGTGTCAGATTTACACTCATGGACCAGGCTGACCATCTCCAAAAGGGGTCCACTCGACAATGACTTGAGAATAGTGCACTACTGAAAATGAGCAAAGTGCTCACCTGCCCACAGTGCACTTCCCAACCATCCTGTTGCGTCAAGTTCAGAGGGACTTACAGTTCCTCCTCCTCTCTACTTGACATCAGCTAACCGGTCTAGGAAGATCAAGTCCTTCTACTCTATCTTCCTTCCCCTCTCCACTGTCACACATCTGGCCCAAACCTCCATTCCTCGTGTGTGAATTCCTATTTCAGACCTGCAGCTCCCTGGAGCCATGTGTTTTCTTTCAGGCCCATTTCACACTTACACAGGGACCCTGCTCAGTCTGGTTGCTGAGCAGCCCCCCACCAGCTTTCTCCAGGACAAAGGTGACACAGATGTCCATTCCCATCACTATCTTCTTTCAGCCAGCTCACACCCGTGAGAAGTAAAAACTCACTTCCTTCAGGACGATTCTCCTCGTCGACAGCACCCAGCATTTACTGTACGTGACTATGTTCATGCACCAGACGCGTGTCCTACTGCCGAGTTACTGGTCAAAATGATTATCTCTTTGACGGTTCTGATGGGATGCTGACCATCTGAAGCACTTAAAGCCCCTTAACCAACCAAGCCCTCTCACCTCTCTCTCCTGGAATGTTCTCTTGCCATCTCCCTCCTCTTTTGTCTTTCCCATTCCCGGCGAGCTTTATCCTGTTCTTCTCGATGTCGTTTCCGGCGTTCGTGTTCTCTTTCTTTCTCCTTCACTCTAGCATGTTTGCCTAATGAGAAACAAAAAGTGTCATGCAAAGAAGCTTAACTTCTAAACACTGAATCTGAAAATAGCCAATGACGAAGAAATAATGATTTGGAAAAACAATCATGATTTTATGTTTTAAAAAAAGATGAAGACATAGAACTATGCAGTAAGCTTTCAATTAAGTGAAAAAAATAACAATGGGGTTACCATTAAATAGAATTGTGATTTTCATCTCATCTTTAAAATTTTAAGTATTGAATAAACTGATTTGACTATGTTACTTTCATAACTTAAAAATGTCACCATTCATAAAGAACATAGAACAAAGCTTAAATACTTTTAGTGGGTTTCTACATCATGTCATAAGACCATGTCAATCAACCACATTTATAATAATGAGATTGAAATGAGGCCCCAAATCCTTAAAGAGCTCGATATTGGTATGAGAGCAAACCCATTACTTGGACTTTATCAAGTACCCAATTTTCAGTTAAAGCAATTTAGCACTGAAAGGTGTGTCTTCCCCCTACATCTATGAATTAAGACAATCTTATGTGTAAATGAACTACCCTAGGACAATGTAATGATGGGGAAAAAACAGCACAAGGAAAATAAAACAGCTATTCACAATGACCTACAATAAACTTATGCTTTTACCTAAAAGTGACTTTCTCATTTCAACTGCGCTCTGGAGAAGGCAGCACATTATGAACTAGGCAACAGGCCACACTTGACTATGATACAAAAGAAAATAAATGCTTCTGTACCCCCTTCTGCTGAGTGACTACGATGCCTACGTTTCTCTTTTCTCTTTTCATCTTTCCTGTGATGAGCTTTTTCTTTCCGAGACATTTGCTGGGGTGGTTTGATAGCCAAAGAATCATCTTCCTCTCCTCTGAAATAAGAAACAACACGTCACATCACACTCCAGGATGTGGCATAAGGAGCTTCTCCAACACAGAAAGGCGCAGGGTTCAGAAGATGAATCAAGTTGAATCTGAACCACCACTTAAAAATTATGTTAAAAAAATTATGTTAATTATAAAATGTACGCCAAGACTGAAAAGTTATATAGACTCTTATGAAAAGTACAAGTGAGAAATCAATGTGGCATATACAGAACGAGACGTAAGTGACGGACATATCCATATCTTGACGGTGGTTAGTTTCACAGGTATGCGAAAATGTATCAAACTGCAGTTTACATAACTGTTTATTTTGTCATTTATCTCAATAAAGCTGCAAAAAAAAGAAAAAGAAAAAAAAAGCCCCACAATTTTATTCAAACAAAATGACCTAAAAGGTCATTTAACAATATCCTCTACTAACTATATAACCAAAATCTTGGGAAAATTCACACCCTATGCCTTTCTACTTTAATTTCTGCTTATGTTGCCTTTAATTATTTTTTTTATTTTTGTATTTTTTTAAAGATTTTATTGGGGAAGGGAAACAGGACTTTATTGGGGAACAGTGTGTACTTCCAGGACTTTTTCCCAAGTCAAGTTGTTGCCCTTTCAATCTTAGTTGTGGAGGGTGCCGTTCAGCTTCAAGTCCAGTTGCCATTGCTAGTTGCAGGGGGCGCTGCCCACCATCCCTTGCAGGACTCGAGGAATCGAACTGGCAACCTTGTGGTTGAGAGCCCGCACTCCAACCAACTGAGACATCCGGGAGGCAGCTCAGCTCAAGGTGCCCTGTTCAATCATAGTTGCAGGAGGCGGAGCCCACCATCCTTTGTGGGACTTTGAACTGGCAACCTGTGGTTGAGAGCCCACTGGCCCATGTGGGAATCGAACCGGCAGCCTTTGGAGTTAGGAGCATGGAGCGCCAACCGCCTGAGCCACCGGGCCGGCCCACCTTTAATTATTTGATGGTGGATGAGAGAAGGAAACAAGAGAGACCATGGCGCAGGAAGAAACGTTAGAATGTACAGACCTGGGCAGGACCATTTCTGTTCAAAGGCTCTGCTCAAGAATCTTTCAGCATTCTATCTTGGTTCAGTTGTATACAATTTTAGACAAAAACTTCACTAATCATCACAAACGTACAGCTCAACTATTTAAATGTACTATGTAAATGGTGCTGACTTGACTGAAGAATAATCACAAAGAAAGGAATACACACACTCATTTAGCCTTTCCATAAGAAGGGGGGCAAGGTGACAACTAACACTACATAAGAGCCCATTTCAATTGTGGGTAAACTTAACTAGTCATGAGGACAATTTTTTCCAAAGTCCCACTGAGAACGGCCAGCCGGACCACCGACTGCTATGTAGTGTGACCTAGCGCGTGTCCTCGGTTAGGCACACCTGCAGCCTGGGCGCCCTCACCTGTCTTCCGTGGAGTCCTCCCTTCTGTACGGTGAGTTCCTGATCGTTATCTCCATGCGGTGGTCCCTCAGCTCCCCCTCCTCAAGGGAGTCGCGCTTGGAATCCCGCTCATCAGACTGAGAAGCAAGGAGAAAGTCATTTTCCTCACAGAGAAGCATATTTTTAATGATAATCAAACCTTGCCAACATCCATAAACTTCCATATATATATTGAATGCACGAATGTTATAAAACATAAAAACCTTTCATTGAAATCCCATGACATTAAAATTACAACTCTAACTCAGAACCTGAGATGAGAAATTTAAAACCAGCATATATGACAAGGGACATTACATTAGACTCTATGCCAACTATGTTAGTTGTTTTTATGAGCCAAAATTGAGCCTTAAAGCATATTCTAATCACCAAATACTCGCGTGATACTCATAAATACTTAAGGGCTTGCTACTAATCTTATCAGAAGAGGTACTTTTACCAATAGCTCTTACCAAGTTTTAGAAAATTTTTATGAGTATGTTATTATGCAAACCAAGACAGATAAAACATTAACTTCCACATAACTTCCTACTAAAAACACTTGGAAATGGCATCATGAACAAACTAACAACGAAATGAGAAAAATTAGTCCAATTGCACTAATGACTTTAGGCTCAAAATACTTTATTCTCCATGTAGATACTGTCATCTGCATACAGCTTTAGTATATGTTATCAATCTTTCTGCAATGGAAACTGAGTATCTGAATGTTTTTGTTAATTTTTAGAATAGATTTTGGGCTCACCTGCGACATTTGGAAGTACAAAAGAACTTCACCGAAGAAGCGTTGTTCTAATGGAAAAATGAGGGCAACAAATTAAATCTCCTTTAAGAAAACCCCTGACTTAAAAAACATGGCTTACATTTTTTAGGCGTTTTATCTCTGCTTTCTCTTCTTGTTCCTTCCGTCGTTTCTTTTCCTGAAGAATTTCATCTAAAGTTTTCACTTTCCAAGAGTCCTTTTCATCACCCATTTGAGTTCAAACACTGCGAAGCGAAGAGTGGAAGCTACGTTAGGGCACAGCAAGCTACGGTCTGATGCTACGCTGTTTCTGAGCACTTCTGAGCACTTTACTAAGAGTCACGGGCTCTGAAAAATGCCCGCCGGGATTCAGGTCTCTTTTCTGTCTCTCCTGTATCCGGCCTCAGGCAAGTCACTTCACCGCAGTTCACCACTGTGTAAACGGAAAGCGCACGGCCTGCACAGCGGCGCCGTTCCGGGCTGACACGAGCTCTTCCGCGGCACAGCGCCTGGCACTCACCAAGCACTGGTCCTGCCGTCGTCGTTTACCAGAAAGACCACACGGCCGCGTGCGCCGCTGGCCCGCTGACGGCTGCAGCCGCCACCAGAAGACAGCGCGGGTCCTGGGGTGGGGACGCTCCGCCCGGCCGCGCTCGCAGGCCAGGCCGCCCGCCGGGCTCCTACCGCCCGGGGTTCAGTGGCGCTAACCCGGGGCTTGGCTCGGGGAGCGTCGGAGCCCGCCGCTTCCTGAACCCCAAGTTCCACGCGGGGCGAGACGGGACGAGGGAGCGGGGAGTGTCGCCCGCCCGGCCCAAGACCTTGGGTGAGCCGACCGCTACTCACCCCTACGCCGCCGCCGCCAGTCCCGGAGCCTGAGGAAAGACAGCGGCCGGCGCGCGCCACTGGTGTCGTCACTTCCTGCGTCGGCGCGGGCCGATGACGCGCCAGGGCGGGCCCTCGACGCCAATTCCGGCCCCGAGACCAAATGGTGCCCGGGCGTTCCTTGCGTCACTTCCGGCCTCGGCGCTGACTGACGACGACTTCCGGGGCGGAGCCAGTCCCGGGGGGGAAGCCCCGCCCCGCCCCGCCCCGCCCCGCTCCGCCCCGCTCTCCCCCTCCCCCCGCGTTTGGCCTGCGGAGCCCCGACCTCTGCGCCGCCCCTGCCGGGTCGCCGGCGCCGCACCCCCGCCGGGCCCTTCCCTGCAGCGGACTGGCGCCCTGTGTGTGCCCCACAGCGACCTCAAGGCCGCGAGCGCGGCGCTGAGCTCGGTCCTCCAACGACGCTGCGGCTACGTGCATTTTCACACAAGGAAGTTGCCTCCCACAGCCGCGTATTTGGCTCTACCTACAAACAAACAACAAAACCCCGGGCTGTCGAGCTGTTGCCACGTGGTTCTAAGGCTTGTGCCCCGACGGCGGTTCTCCAAACGTGACCGCTTACTCAGTCACCCGCGGGGCTTTGAACGACCCCAACTCCGCCACGTCTCACACCTGCTGAGGCCGATGGAACGAGAATTCAACAACCTGAGTCCGAGGGGAGAAGGGAAGATCAAGTTCCACCCACATTTATTGGGCCTGAAGTGGAAACTGTAGAGTGACAAAAACATTAGGGCACCACAATGTCGAGTGCAATTGGGATTGTTTTCCGTCTCAGAATAAAATGTTTGCTTTCTGTACCCAACCTTTCATTCTGCTTCCTGAGTTCTCCGTGGCAGGAAAACCTTTCGCCCCCATTCCTTCCATGCTGAACACTGGTCAAGGCAAAAGCCACCCTTGATCACTTCAGCAGCACAAACACGATGAGGAAAACAACAAGGGGCTGGGCATCGATTTTACTTTGGCGGAACAAGAGTGACCGACAGTGGCCATCACAGTAGCTTAATTTAGACAAAAACAACAGGAGGCACCCACAGGCATAATTACACAGCATCAATTTATTATCATAGCACAATCAACAGACTCACTAAATTATTTCACAGAACCATTTTCTAGGAAGTATTGATCTAGTCACACAAATACTGGAATAGGTGAAATACAAAACACTAGACGTTTTACACTTTTACTTCTCCACAGTTTTGTTTGGTGTAGAGCAAATATTACTTGGCTCTGATGAAGATGGTCACTAATATAATTTTCAAGTTTTTCAATGGGGAATTTCACCCAGACTGGCCGGCCATTCTCAACGTGGAGTCCACAACCCCCTGGGCAGGTTCACACTCACATCAGTGAACAATCTAAAAACCACAGATTAGCTAAATGCCAGTTTTCCTCAAACAAAAAATGAAAGAAAAAACAGACAAGCAGAAGACTTTGCCAGTTAGAACAGTTTCCAACTCAGTTTGTACATCTGGGCATGGATCCCGTGGCCATCACACTCAGAATCAGAGCCCTCAGGAAAACTGGAAGCAAGAACTTCAGAGACAGCAATGTGGGAGGTTTTATGCTCTGAGCTGCTGGGGGACAGCTGACCACGGTCTGCTCTTGGCTGCTCGGCCAGGCAGAGACAAATGGGCAGACTCATTGGGGACCTGGGACATTCTTGTTTATAAACCAGGAAAAGGAAGGGGCCCTAACCAGAGCATGTACATACTTTGGAAAGAAAGCCCTTAGTACAATGTGGGTCAA
Source organism: Rhinolophus sinicus (assembly GCF_057876585.1). Taxonomy (NCBI): domain Eukaryota; kingdom Metazoa; phylum Chordata; class Mammalia; order Chiroptera; family Rhinolophidae; genus Rhinolophus; species Rhinolophus sinicus. Next base: position 650,960 of record NC_142514.1, read on the forward strand.
AGGAAAGCAAAGAGGACTTCGAGCTGCAGAAAATCCTTGTTTAATTTCTCCAGCCCAGGGACACCGTGAAGAAAGTTTCAGGCCTTAGGAAGCTTATCACCTGGACAGATGTAAAAAGCCACGTCCCCCGCCACCCCCCAGCCTAAATGACCATCCACAGGACAGTGGCACAATAGGAAGCGAAAGCCATTGATTTAGGGAAAGTATGTCGAACACAGACGACAAACACAGCTCCACGTGGCTGATACTCTTAGTGTGGCACTTGTTTTTTTTACTGTTTCTGATTCACCATGTTTATTTTTCTTCAAATTAAAGACACATTTTGGGTTGCGCAAGAGTATTCTGAGCTTTCCAAGGCAGATGTTTTTAATGCTGATCTGCAGAAATTATGACTCTTGGAATTTAATAACAAAAAGCTTTTTATGCCACTCAGTGGGGGTTTCCTTGAGCCAGAGACCTGCCATCTCTGGCGCATAAGTAGATAGCCAGCCTCGGAAGCCTGATTCCAGTGTGGGCTTGTTTACAAAGGCACAGATAACCACAGATAACACAGGAGCAGCCAACCAGTGTGAGCAATGACACTCAGTATCAATGTCGGTACAAGCACATCTGCGACAGCTGAGAACATACTATAAAAACTAGACAGACTTTGTAAAAAACATATCATCTCTGTACAGTCATTAAACAGATGCCAAGCCAGGTAGCAAGTTGTGGCTGTCGACACAAGGCTGTCCTGGAAATGCCCAAGAAGTGGGCGACTCAGGGGCGGACAGGAGACAAACGGAGGGCAGTGGTGAAGTCAGGATGAGGAAAAGTCTCAAAAGCAGCCTTGCCCCACTTACTAATAATTTAGTAATTATTAGTTTCTGGTCCCAAAATTTAGACCAGTTTAGTTTCTGGTCCCAAAATTTGGAAAATCAAAATCGGCTGAAATTCCCTTGTGAAAGTGGAGGGCGGTGCATGTCACAGGCGGCAGCTTCATCATTCCACGAGGCACAGGACCAGGAAACCCCCGACAGTACTCAGCACCAGGCGGCTGTGTTTCTGATTACACTCAGATGCTGAAGTCTGCGAGAAGGCCAACGTGAAAATCCTGCAACGGGGTGGCCACACGTGTGCCCCCTCCTGTTCACATCCCAGTCAGCCGCGGGCGTCAGTGTGTCCTCAAGCGTGCAGGTGGAGCTAGTGGAAGCAGTGCTTTCGCTCTGGTCGTCACAGGTCAGCGCAGCATCCAGCACTCCAGCCACTTCCAACGAGTCCTCTTTAGTTTTGTTTTGAGGGCACAGAAAGCAGAAAAAGAAAGGGAACAGAAACCCGGGGTAAATCCCAGGAGAAACAGCTTCACAGTGAAGGCGAGCTTGTCATGCAGGTGGCCACACACCTGCCTGTCCTCTGGACACAGGTCAGCTTTGTAATAAGGTTGGTTGTAGTATAAAAGGCTTCATTTTAATCCCTTACTGTGGCAAACTTTTTCAAGTAGACAGAACTTAATGAGACATAATTATTGCTCTCTGTTTCCAAGAGATCTGATCTCCCGAAGAGGCTATTTTTATATTTTCCAGTTGAGAAGCCAACTGGAAAGCAGTGAACCAATGATGAGAGCCAAAGACCTGAACAACAGGGAGGGAAATGAGACTTCAGGCAAGGGGCACCTTACGTCCCCTTTCTCAGCGCACTCAGTTCCAGCAGGCAGGTGGCCAGTCTGCCTTGGTCCACCAAGTGGGGCTGCCCCTGACGCACCCAGAACTTAGCCCAGCAATGGGCAAAGGCCTGGTGGGGAGGGCCTCAGAGACTGGCTGGCGGTGGACATGTCCCCATCAGAAATCCCACCAGGATGGGGGTGAGGGATAACGTGACGAGGTCAGGAGCCTCAGCTGAGCACAGGGCTGCATTACCTGCCCATCCACTCTGCGAGGGGAGCCCGCCGCCAGCCTGTGGGTTCAGAGTGTGACATACATGCTGCATTCCCGATGCCACCTGTGCCTGCATCTCCTTTTTTAAAAACTACACTGTCATTTTCAATGCTACAGTGTAATGGAAATAGTAGACACTCCAAGCATTCCTCCTGCTCTCACCCATTCAGGAGGAAAATCGTAACGTCCTCGCGGTAAGACACAGGCGGTAGGGGACCCCGCCCAGCAGCTGACTCCAGAGCAGACCAGGACAGCATCCTCTGCCTGAGCTCAGCACTGCACATCTGTCCTCAGCCTCCAGGCCAGAGCCCCTCAGGGGGAGGGGGCTTAGTGGGGCAGACACTGAAAGATGCCCCTGCCTTCCTGGAGTGACCCCTCCCTAAGTGGTACCGGCTCTTGGCAGCCCAAGGTGGGGGAGAGGACGCCTTGGGTAGAAGGGCGGGGTGGCAAGACAGGGCCCAACAGGCCACCCTCAGCAGCAGGGGCCCCTTGTTTCTGAGCCCCGTGTGTCAACCCCCACTGGCTGCCTGGCTCTGTGGTCTCTGGACTGGTGAGGCCTCTGTGCCCAGGCAGCGGGCACCTGGCCTCGGTCCCAGCACAGGGTCTCCCCACACACTGAGGAGCGGGTGGTGCCTTCGGGGCCTTCAGTGCTGGTCGGGAAGATGAGTTCTCTCCACTGGCACCGAGCAGACAGCGGCCCACCTTGGCCCCTGGACCCAGCACTGGCTCTACAGTTGTTCCCCGTGGTTGTCACCCACAGAGGAATGGGGGCCTAACTGCAGTCGAACCTTGTGCCCTGCAAGGGCCATGTAGAGGCCGACAGGTCCCGACCCCTCTGATGCGCTCAGCGTGGGGCAGCAGGAGGCGCTATTCACATTTTCACATCACTGGCGATGGCTCAGCTGCAGGCAGCTCTGCCCCAGGAAGCTGGTGTCTGGGGTTCCACTTGAGTTCCCGCTGGTTTTGCCTGAAAACCCCAGAAAGGGGCCAGGAGGGCTGCATGTGCCTGGTCTCCTCACCCCAGTGACCGTGAGGGTGGGAGTTGTCCAGGGGCCGACGGCAGGGATCCCGTGTCAGTGAGGACGGCAGCAGCGGGTGGTACCGGGCGACTGCCAGGCCCCAGAGCTCAGTGGTGTGGCCTGGCCTCCTTGGGGACCTGCAGCTCGGCGCTGTCCTCCGGCGTGCGGCCGGCAGACACGGCCAGGGTCTGCATGGCCTCCCGCTGGTACTGTTTGGCCTTGTTGTAGAGCAGGACGCCGGCTGTCACCAGGACGGTGCCCACGGCTGACAGACTGGTGATTTTGTTGCCGAAAATTATGATACTGAGCCAGATGGACAAGGCGTGCTTCGCGGTGCTGGCAACACTGCAAGACGGAGGGGCAGTGATGGCCCGGGCAGGCTCGGGCTGGCGGCCGGCTCCCGGCTCCCCAGCTCCCTGCCTCCCCCACCCGTGGGTGGCAAGATTTCTATCAGGAAAAGCACCCGGCAGAGATAGCAGAGGGCGCAGCCCCATCCCCACCTTCCAGACGGACGATGAACATGTTCCCTTATTTGCTTCGGCCTGTTTTTGACTGAACCGTTTATAAGTAAATGACAGACAGGACATTTTACCCCTAATCGCTTCAGCTTCTCTCTAACTGAGGGGTCCTTCACGTCCTTGCAGTAGCTTTGAGGCACCTAAGAAGGACAATCCCTCTGTGAAACAGCACTGTACACACCAGGAAAATGGAATTAACGCCAAAGTCACCGACGTGAGCAGTGTCATGTCTAGGGACTACGCGTAGGGCATTTAAACTTTCTCTTTTGTACCTCTCTAACTTTTCCAACGTTCTACAGTGAATATTGCTCTCATAATAGAGATTACAATAGGAATTTTTAAAAGAAAGCCATTTTCTTTAACTAGAATTAGTTTCTTGTTTTTTGGATTTTTTTTTTTTTTTAGCCATCACTAATGATCACTGAAAAACAACTGTGTGTTGACAGACAATGACCTTGGGAGAATTCAGTGACAGGAGAACATAGAAGTGATGAGTGTTCCCGACAGTCCTGCAGACACTTCCCATTCGGGACCCAGGAGGGTGAGGGCCGGCCAGGCAGTGGTGCCAGTCAGAGCACAGCGCCAAGGGGCCCGCCCAGATGTGGGAACAGCCACCAGCCGGTGTCTGAGCATTTGCTGCAGATGTGCGCCGACTGAAACGAGCAGGCCTGTGAGCTTCCCACCGTGTGAGCCCTGGGGAAGCTGCAGCCGCTGCAGGTGTGGCCCCACGAGGCCTACGGGTGGCACAAAGCAAGCCAGCCTACGCTGCCTTCACTCAGGGACAGTCCCTCGTCTCCAGTGACAGTTGAGAGGTTAAATAAAAAGGCCACTGACTTACACAACGTGATGTGGCCAAAGCTAACTTCACCACGTGGATTTCTAGGTCTGCTGGCGATCAGCTCATGCCTTTCCATTTGTTACTGAAAACGGTCCAGTTTTGAAACTCATCCAGTTATACAAGTGAAAAGCAGTTTGCGAGGCTCAGGGCTGTGCCACCCAGTGTGGGAAGCGAGGACCCGTGTGGCCACACACACCTGGGACTTGGCCTCACCCCCCACCATGTTTCAGGAGCTCTTTCCACCTGCGGCCCACGGCCCGCCCCAGGCAGCAGACAGGCTGTCCCATCATTGCAAAGTTCACGGACAGCTGTTCAGACAGAACAAGACTCAAGCCATTGCAAACAATTCCTACTCTACTAGGAAGCTTTCCAGAGGGCGTCTCCCTACAAATCTCTGTATTTCAGATGGCACCCACGCAAGCAGCCTGCCACCACATCATGTGACCACACTCATCACTATGGTCTTCAATAGAGCACTTTGCACACAAACTCCTCTTGTAAAAACACAAGGCTTCAGGCTTGCTCTGCAAATAGCATGGGCGACTTTGTCTCCTGGGCACTGCTGTCTTACCTGAAAGTCACAGGGGAGATTCTGCCCATAAGCGCATACGCTGTGACGCTCTGCAGGTGGAACAGGACGCCATCCATCAGCAGCAGCAGCACCACATCCTGGGTGTAACTGAAGCTCTTCCCGCTCCTGCCGATCACCGGCAAGTCCTGTGCCAGAACAGAGCGGCCTTTGCATGCCCACCTTCCTCATGCCACCCACCCCGAAAGACAGCGCCACGTGTGCCAGTGACCTGGCAAATGCACCAGCATGGGGGAGTGCCCTGGAAATCGCCTTCTGAGGTGGCAACTGAACGGTACTGATTCTAAACACTGAGATTCTAAACACGCCACACGTGGCCAGCAAGAACGTGACAAGATGTCTGGAAACGCAAATCAAACCAGAGACACCACCTCACCCCCATTAGGGCCCAACGACAAGAAACCCCAGAACCTAACACGTGTTGATGAGGACGCAGAGGATGGAAACCTGTGCGCTGCTGTGGGGATGGAAATCGGTGCAGCCGTGATGGAAAACGGTGTGGAGGCTCCTCAGAGTTAAACACAGAGCGACCGGACGACCCAGCAACCCCACTTCTGGGTGTGTCCCCAAAAGGGCTGAAAGCAGGGACCTGCACACCCACATTCACAGCAGCGTAAGTTACTCACAACGGCCCAAACGTGGAAGCAGAACAAGCGTCCACCACGGATGAGTGGACACACACGTGTGGTGTGTTTGCACGTGGGGTATCACTCAGCCTTGACGAGGACGGTGGCCCTGAGCCCGCCGCAGCGTGGGTGGGCCTGGAGGACACTGTGCTCCGTGAACAAGCCAGACACAGAAGGACAGACGCCTATGAGTCCACTCCTTTGGGGACCTGGAGAGGCCAGGTTCACAGAGACGGGGAGGCGGCAGCTGGGTGCCAGGCTGGGGGACAGGAGGAGTTCCCACAAATCTGCCACTGGCATAAGGATATTTTGAGCGAGAGGTACTTAGAAGACAGCAGGTGCGGGAAGGGCTCTGACCTCCCTTCTTGCTGGAAAGAGGAGATAAACCCCCTATGGAAGATGCCCTCCTATCCCAGGAGGAAAGGGACATTCTTATCACAAGTCAGGAGTGAGGCCGAGGGCGCTGTGCGAACAGGCCGTGTCAACATGGCTCATCTTCCCTCAGAGCCCCGCTATGCTCGGCGATGTCCCCACAACTGTCTCTCTCTAAGATACAGGAAGTCCTCACTGAACGTCCGTCCTCAAGAGGTTCTGCGACTTTCAGCGAGGCGATGTTCTCTGAGGACTCGCAGTGTGGGCACTCACATTCTGCCACTGCTTCGGGTCTCCATTCCCTCACAAGGGCTCCCGTGCCACGTACACTATGTGCCTCTCCCCTGGTGCTCGTCTGCTGTCACTGTCATTCTCAGGCCCAGCCAGGACCCCAGGAAGGGAGAGGTGAAGTCCTGTCCCCTTGCACGGGGCTGGGAGGCCAGCGTTTAATGGGGACAGGGTTTCAGTTTGAGAGGATGAGAAGGTGCTGGTGACGGACGGTGGTGGTGGCGGCGCCACTGTGCAAATGGTTCAATTACACTCAAAAATGGTCGGAATGGTAAATTTTGTTATGTGCATTTTGCCACAGTAAAAATAATTTTATATATGCATATTCTTCCAATAAACCATTCCAATTCCAGGAATGCAGCCCAAAGAAACTTCCACTGAAGGGGTGACAGAAGTTCCCTGTTATGGTGATGGGACAGGGAAGCTCCCTGCCACCACACAAGACTGGGCCACCCAGACCCACTGTTTCTGTGCAGGTCTGTACCTACATCAGACTAGTGGGGCCACGTGAGTCATTTCTAGCCCCACAGACATGTCTGGGAAGGGGCTCCTCTAGGAGTGGGGCTCAGGGGCTGGGGGACACACCTTGCCTCTTGTTTCATGCACGCCTGCCCTGTTGATTGTCCTACAGTGGGTACATGTCACTTTGAAATTATAAGCAAGCCCAAAACCCTCACACGAAAATTGCTGTGGACTGGCCTCCGGAGGCACGAACCCCTCAGAGACCTGCGTGAGGTCTGGCTTCCCCCTTCTCTCCCTTCTCCGTGGGGACACGTCACAGACAGAATTCAGCAAAGCACAGCAGTGAGCTGGAAAGTTAGCTCTGCCCCCCAGTCACCGAGGATAAATGTGGCTGGGCGCCTAAAACTCACCATGAAGAAGATCCAGGCCGGGACCAGCATGGCCACAGCCGCGGCGCTAGTGTAGAACTGCAGCTCGGCGGCCCTGCAGGGACAGGGGCACCTGAGGCTCCACTCGCAGAGGCCAGGCTTCCACCCAGACTCACAGCGACACCCGCTAAAGGGCCCCAGTGCATAAGACGTCTATGCTTGCAAGACAAGGGGGGCCTGTGTGACAGCCAACCCACATGCCTGGAAGTGGAGGGCAGCCCACCGGCCACTCCTCAGGGTGCCTCCATGGGGCACTGCAGACAGTGGGGTTTTCTGCCCAGTTCCAGCAGGGTACTTTAAAGGCCACCTACGCCAAAGTGAGGAAGGCGTCAGGCCCACGGGGCTGCTAAACTGCACGTGGGCAGGACGTCCTCTTGGCACAGGAAGTCACGATACTTACGAGAACCTGTACTTGTCCCCGCTGAGCAGCTTTTTGGAAAAAACATTTTGCAAACTAGAATAAGGAAAGAAAAGGTTACCCATCAGGACAGGACATTAGCACGGAGCCTCCATTAGACGAAGCGCGGGCATCGGTCCCAAGCAGTGAGGACGAAGGCAGCTCGTGGGGGACGGCCACTGGCATCTGCTACGAGCCGGGCCCACACGGGTGCTTTCCAGGCATCCCTTCGCCATGAGGGCATGCCACACCTGCCTCCCTTTTCCGGATGTATGGATGGGCAAACCAAGGCACACGGAGGCTGAGTGATATGCCTGAAGCTGCCCCGCTCTCAGGTGTCAGAGGATCCCAAGTCCCTGCTCTGAGAACTGCACGGAACCCCACCCTGAACCAGGAGCTCCCCTAAATCAGCACCGGTCACGGGCCAGGCACCCAATGCGTGGGAGTGAGTGAACAAAGTAGGAGTTTAAGCCCATGAGGAAAACACGGAGGAAACTCCTGAATGGGAAAGACGAAGTGTGAGAAACACACACACACACACACACACACACACACACACACACACACACAGCCAATGAGAAAGCTGGACCATCCTTGGCCCTGGGGACCAAAGAGGCTGGCACGTCAACTATGACACTGCTCTCTGGGCTCTAGAAGCAGGGGTTGCTTTGTTTTGTGTTAATGCAAAAACCTAGGGGAGGACAACATCAGGCAGAAACTCTCGCTTGCAACACAATGATAAAGCCGACCAATTGTTCTGGAGACACGGACAGCACAGAGCAAGAGACCTCCGGAGCCCTCCGTCCGCGGGCTCCACCTCCCTTCTAGGGATCTACACTAAGGACAGTCAGAAACTCAGATGGAGGCTCGTGTGAAAAGCTGCCCCTGCAGATTTAGACAGAAGACTTGTCGTGGGAGGAGGTGAAGGGGTGGTCACAGAACTTGGGCTGCGGGAGCGGGCAGTGCAGGAAGCAGGGCTCCCAGGATGGCACGAACGCACCACGCAGGATGCACATTCAATGGCGACATGACTCATGTGATGTGTCTAGGGGCTGCAAGGGCAGAGGCCAACACATCAGTGTTAGCAACGGATTAAAGAAGCTGTGTTATTTGGAACCTCGGTGGTGACAGCAGTGGGAAACGCTCTGGTTCCCGTGTCATTTCCTCTTTTCTAGAAATAGGAGGAACCGGAAGCGACACCCCTGCGAGGCGCAGTGTGGACTTCACCCGGCCATTCCTGGACTGACGCACACAGCCGGGGACGCGCTGTGCATCGCTTTCTTTCACTTCTCTGGCTTATTTTTTGAGAAAAAGCTACTTCATCGGGGCACTTACTGCTTTACTGTTTAGGAAAAGGCAGCATCGGCTGTGCCTGGCTTTGAATTATGGGAAGCAGTTCTGAGTGGCTCTGGACTGAAGGACCGTGAAGGCCAGTGGGCGCTGTCCCAAAGCACAGTGCGTGTCCCCACGCCCTCAGGACTCACCAGTCCATGATGTTGGTGGACAGCGCGGCCGAAAACCCCAGGATGTTGAAGCTCATCTCAGTAGCCGTGCATAGCGCCAGGCCTCCCATGACCGGGACGAGGGAGAGGTTGACCAGCAGCCCTGAAAGGGACACAACACAAGAGCCTGGCTGTGACCAGTCTGTCTGGTCAGAGCTCTGGTGGCATCCTCTCCTCTCAGAAAAGCTGTGGACTTTTCCCTCAAATTCAGAGCCAACACCCATCGGATTCTTTGTGCCGGAGGGAGACACAACAAAGAGCCCGCACCTGCAGGCATCTGTCCCCTCTCCAGGCCAGGCCCCTCGGTGGCTCTGAGGCATGGGCCGAATGCAAGCCTTGTGCCCCGAAACCCGCCTCTCCAAGCACCTGCGACTCCACGAGTTCTCACTTGCAAAGGCAGGAGAGCGAATCTATTAAAGAGGGAAAACTGGTGGTGGGAGTGCAGTTCCATGTCTGGCGTGGGGGGAGGGGCTTCCACGAGGACCCACGCTGAGTTCCCTGCTCCTTGTTTCATTCTGAAATCTAATAAACAACCTTGACGTGAATGGTATGAGGGAAACTTATATTCTCCCTGGAAAGGGCACCAAGCGACCTTTTGAACCTCTGCCTGGATTTCAGGGGCAGCCTCAGGTCTATTTGGAAATTCAAAGTAGATGAAGGTAGAAGCCTTCTGTGTTCAGCAAAAAGGAACAAAAGCACAGCCCTCAGACCATCCACGTCAACCTCACAGGACAGCAGCCATGTTCCCGTCACAGGACAGCGGCCATGTCCCCATCACAGGACAGCGGCCATGTCCCTGTCACAGGACAGTGCCATCCAGAGCGCAGCCCAAGCTCCTCAGGTGAGCTGAGGAGTGCATGTCAGTCACCCAGCAAACCCACGCGGTCGGCATGTCTGCCTCACCCCCCAGAAGGACCAGCTTTCTGGGCTGGGATGTGGTCCAGGGGCAGCTCCCCCACTGGCTCTCACCCCTCACCCACGAGGCTGCTGTGCAGGGAGGGTGCCACTCCTGGGGTCACTTCCCTGGGTGACTGTCGGCACTGAAGTCTTGGCCCCTCAAGTACTGGTACCTTGGTCGTTTTCCAATGCCTCCCAACAGATTTCTTTCTGCTAAATTTCATCACGATTTTCTGTTCTCAGTGACACAGCTTGTTTGCGGCAAGCTTGTACCATAGCTAGCTGGAAGCCCAATCACCGGGTTTCAAAGTCATGACAAATACACCCTTTTCCTGCGGCTGAGCCAGGCCCACTGGGGTCGTGTTGCTCTTCACGCTTCGATTTCACTGTTTTACCATCATGAAAATGTTCACGCAGTCCCAACGACACAGCTGCAAGAAGTCCAGCTGTGTCTCTGTCCCCTCGCCCAGAGGCAGGTATGTGCCTTATTTTGAGATGTAGTCGTTTTCCTAACAAACACATGTGCGTACAATAGCACCCCTAGATAACAGGTTACATGTCACATGGATCAGCCGCACTTCATCTGTCCACCTGGACCAACAGGGGACATGCTGCTTTTTCAAGGGCTGGTTGAAAAACTAGGGCCGTATATGCCGAGTAGATGGAAACAGAGCGCCTGTCCTAACGGCTGGAGAAGTGTGAACGCCCTGATTTGCTGGGCCTTGGGGAAGGTGCAGCGGCACAGCTGAAAGGCAGCAGGGGCCCCACAGCTGCCCTGTCCTCGCCAAGTGCCACCTCGTGCGGGCAAGGAGTTCCATCTTCCTGGCACAAGTGACGGCACCTGCGGTTACTTGCTTATGGCCTTTTCCATCCAACCCTCTGACCTCTGCATGTCCACGCCCCACCAGGCAGCGGTGAAGACACACGCACTGAGGTGAATGTGCCAGCCAACTTGTGACCACTGGAAATGTTGCACGGAAGAGGGAAGGCCCTCGCCAGTGACAGGGAGGCAGGCAAAGGGCAGGCAGGAGGGCAGGCAGAGGGCAGGAGGAGGGCAGGCAGGAGGGAGGGCAGGAGGGCAGGCGGAGGGCAGGCAGGAGGGCAGGCGGAGGGCAGGCAGGAGGGCAGGTGGAGGGCAGAAGGAGGGCAGGCGGAGGGCAGGCAGAGGGCAGGCAGGAGGGCAGGCAGGAGGGCAGAAGGAGGGCAGAAGGAGGGCAGGCAGAGGGCAGGCAGGAGGGCAGGCAGAGGGCAGGCAGAGGGCAGGCTGAGGGCAGGCAGGAGGGAGGGCAGGCGGAGGGCAGGCAGGAGGGCAGGCAGGAGGGCAGGCAGGAGGGCAGAAGGAGGGCAGGCAGAGGGCAGGCAGAGGGCAGGCAGAGGGCAGGCAGGAGGGCAGGCGGAGGGCAGGCAGGAGGGAGGGCAGGCGGAGGGCAGGAGGAGGGCAGGCAGGAGGGCAGGCAGGAGGGCAGGCGGAGGGCAGGAGGAGGGCAGGCGGAGGGCAGGCAGGAGGGCAGGCAGAGGGCAGGCAGGAGGGCAGGCGGAGGGCAGGCAGGAGGGAGGGCAGGCGGAGGGCAGGAGGAGGGCAGGCAGGAGGGCAGGCAGGAGGGCAGGCGGAGGGCAGGAGGAGGGCAGGCAGGAGGGCAGGCGGAGGGCAGGCAGGAGGGAGGGCAGGTGGAGGGCAGGCGGAGGGCAGGCAGGAGGGCAGGCAGGAGGGCAGGCAGGAGGGCAGGCAGGAGGGCAGGCGGAGGGCAGGCAGGAGGGCAGGCGGAGGGCAGAAGTGACCCGGGGACCCAGAGGAGGAGCGCTCACCCGTGTACTCCCCCAGGATGAGCCGGGACATGATCACAGTGAAAATGGGGGCGGAGCTCTTCACCGTCTCTGCAAATGAAACCGCCACGTTCTTCAGGCTGACCAGACCCAAGACCACTGTTGCAAACCTAGAAATAAGCCCAAAGGACCGTCAGTGTGCATCAGGGCATTTGCAGCTATCCTCCGAGGAGTCAGCCCAAGCCGGTGGGCACACTGACGCCCCCTCCCTCCTGTGACGTCTTAGGTCCGGCCCTCCAGGAATTGGCCAGCCCACCTACAAGGGCTTCAGCTGGGACAGTGTCGCCAGAGCGTCAGCCCCAGGGAGGAGGAGGCTGATTACACTCAAATCATTATCAAATTCATCTTATGGCTGTTCTAGAGGAGTCTGATCAAATGGGTGTGGCACTAAGGTCCATAAACCAAACACATTTGTTGTCCCCAGATCTCAACAGCCCTTATAAAGTTTGCATTGAAAACCTAATCATGACATCAGCCAGCCGACTGCCCACTAGGTGATGGGAAAGGCAGTTGATACACTGAGTCAGACACACAAGCGAGAAGTGGCCTCCTTACCTCATCAGGCCCACGAAGAGCATGGTCATGATGAAGTTGGGTGGGTAAGAAAGCCGGGTTTTGTGCTGATACAAGCAGCATGGAACAAATATTTTCAGGCACCCAATAAATGTGGTGGACAACATCTGCACAGCACCTGAGGATGGAGGCGGGGCCAACCGGGCAGGGATTACTTCCTGCCTCAAGCACAGCAGACCACACACTGGAACATAGCCCAGGGCACAATTACATGTCCCCTCAGCTACCCTCCTCCCTCCCGGGCTGCTGGCTCTTCCTGATACTGACCACAGGGAAAGCTCTGACTCCCGAGCACAGAGGCCCGACCGGCCCTCCACAGGAAGGTGGTCCCCCTCACCTGGGAGATCACACCCCACCTCCGGCCTCACCTGGGAGGTCCTGGCTTACCTAGCATGCTGGGCTCGCCCTCCAGCAGGGACAGGATGTACTTGTTGAGGAAAAGGGTGCAGAAGCTGAGGAAAAACCAAAGCGTGAGGTAGAGCAGAGCCCTCGAGCTCCACACTCCCAGGTCCGACTCGATGACAGTGGTCTCGGTGATGGTGACAGTTAGCACGCGCTCCCCAGGGGTGCTATCACTACTGGTGGAAACAATCTTCTCACGTCGGTGGCCGAACAGAGAGCCCCAGCCAAGGAGCGCCTTTCCCCGGGGCGGCTCCTCGGGGCCTGGGGCCGGCTCTGCCGGGGTCTGGGGTTTTGCTGCGGCCGACATGGTGCCCGTTCTCGTCTGCAAGACGCGCCAGCATGGCCACGCCGCCCTCAGGTGGCAGGACAGACACTGGGACCTGTTGGCATGGCGTCCTGCTAAGAGCAGGGGTGCAGCTGTAACAGAAAGAAAAGGAAACATATTGCTCACGCAACCTTTAATGCCCTTAAAATAACTGGAAATGCAAATGTGGAATTGTGGCCTATCAGTGCGCGTGTTGGCCGCTGCCCTGAAAACGCGTGCTGACCCCTGAGTCCCCACCAGCTCTGGCCGTCTGTCCAGAACGAAACCCCACGCAGGCCTGGCCTCGGTGCCCCGTCCACCGGCTGCTAAGGTGGGATCCAGAGGCCCCTGTCGTCGCTCTAGGACCCCTAGCCCCCAGTCTTGGAGACCCCGCCAGGCTGCTCCTCCTACAGCCAGCAGGTCAGCTCGGCCTAGACCAGGGGTCTTTGCTGCCTGGTGCCTGGAGCTTTCACTGCTCTGCACCTGCCATCTGCTCTGGGACTAGCCATGGCGCCACACCCTGGGCCTGTCCCTTCATGGACTTGGTCCTGTCACGTGTCACACCTGCTGGCTCACCCAGGCTGGAGACCTGTTATCCAGTCTGGAGTTGTTCTTTGCGTGAGGACCGACTTGCTGCTGGCAGACACGCTGAGTTCTTACTCCACCCACCGGGCTTTACATTTCAGCCACCGGATTTTCCACTCATGGATGTTTTGTTTGGTTCCATTTCAAACTGGCCTGTTTTTCTCTCAGCATCTTGCTCTTTCCTTGGCTTCCCATTCCTTCTCGATGCTGCTGACTGCGGTCTCGTAGGTCACATCCGCGGTGGAACCTGACCCCTCATGTTGGCTGAGTGGCCCCGGGCAGTTCCTGGTACACTGTGATCACCTCTGCAGACGCTGGCGTGCAGCCGCACAGGGGCCGAGGGAACGCCTGCCAGGGCTGAGGGCCGCCACCGGCCGGGACCAACTTCACGCTGCTTTCCAGACAAACCCTGCAGCACCCCACGTCCCGCGGCTGTAGTTCGGCCTGTGCCCACATGTCAAGCGATCTAGGGCTTCGCCAGCAGCAGTTTCTCCCACACCACTGCCCACCCTACCTTCCCAGTGACCCCACACCTGAGTCCCCGGGCCCCCCTCGGACCCCCCCCAGCCTCCGACAGCGACTGCTCAGATCCCGGGTCCTTCAGTGTGTGGCATCTGGGGTTTCCTTTCCTTTGGGGGAGCTCAGCCACGCATCTGAAGTGATGCCCATTATATTTCATCCCTCACATGTGCATGTGCGCAGTGGATGCGTTGAGTGTCCAGCTGGCTGCCACCCGAATGGTCCTTGGAGCTCAGGTGGCCACCACTGCTTGTGCCCTCCACCTGCGAGTGCTCAGCGGCCCCTCAGGCAGCCTGACACAGACTGAACTGGTGTCACCACACCTGGCCTGGCCCCCCTGCTCAGCCTGGGCAGCACCAGAGGTGCTGGGAGCCCCTTCCCGCCTTCCCTAGCTCCCCGCGGCCGGTCTGCCCCATCACACCACTAGCTCAGCGCCATCAGCTCCCAACAGCACCCTCATCTCTCCCCATCCACCATGTGCACCCTGAGCCTCAACCCCAGGGCAGCCCCCCAAAATGCACCCCAGACCGTGACGGGGACATGCCACTGCCCAAGGGATAACCACGAGCTCTTCAACCCCGTAGGCCCTGACAGGCCAGGTCTCCATTCAGTGCCCTTCCTTCTTCCTCTTCACCAGTCCAAGCGCACTGTTTTGTTCGCAGTGACGGTGAGCTGAGAGCTGAGCCTCCACGGGCTCCGAGCAACCTGCAGCCAGGACGCCCCACCCTGAGATGGGAGTGAGGTCTGTGCTCTACCTCCCCTGTCCCCTGTGGGAATTGACCTGGTGGCATGTGGAGGTCAAATGCAGGAACCAAACCCACTGCTTAGGTGCATGGAGAGCGAGCAGCCCACCCAGGGCCTGGCCCGGCTGTGCCTCCTGGGCTCTTTCCTGCAGGGATCACCCAGCAATCTGGCTGTGGGCCTGCAGCAGCAGCTCTCTGCCCACCAGCCACACGCCTGCCTGCCCCCTCCCAACAGGACAGCACGGCCACCTCCCACGGCCCGGCCTTCTCAGGAAAGCCTCCCTCAGGCCAGATCCTAATTTTGAGGCCCCTCTCTCTCTTCGGGGGCCCTGTCAGGCATGTGTCACCTGTGTCCTACAGCCATCACTGAGCTTCCAATTCCGAGCTTCATCGCAGAGTCAGGAGCTAGTGTTAAGGGAGCCACCTCGGGATCGGCAAAGAACACAGAACAAAGCTCAAGTGGCAGGCCAGGGGACAATCCAATCGCCCTCCATCACATCACAAAACGAAGCTCTGATTCAAACATGCGCATTTCCAGCTCACAGGTGGCCGAGCACCTCCCTTCTCCCCCTGGTTTTCATCTGAGAATCTCACAACATCCAGCAGCCACGGGGCTGCCCCTCTCGCCAAGGTTGATGACGTCACTCCCACCAAGAAGCCCAGTGACCATGGGTGCCGTGAACAGGGACCCAACATGCCCTGGTCACATTTGCTCAGGTCAGAGGTTTAAGGGACAAGAAATCACCGTGTGATAGGGCACATGTTCTCTGTTTTCCTGTGTTCTCTCTAAACAAAGACCTATCACGGGGTTCTAGACGGCCACAGTCTCTCCATCTCCTCGCTAGACAAAAGTCTCACGGATAAACATCCAGACAAGTCCCACTCTGCCGACTG
Organism: Rhinolophus sinicus; assembly: GCF_057876585.1. NCBI lineage: Eukaryota > Metazoa > Chordata > Mammalia > Chiroptera > Rhinolophidae > Rhinolophus > Rhinolophus sinicus. The sequence goes on from NC_142514.1 coordinate 666,653, forward strand.
CCCCAGCACGCGCTACGGTCTGTTCACGCATTTCTGTTGGGGCTGCACTGGCAGTGGCTCTGCTCTGCCCTCAGGCGCCCTGTGTTCTCACGCTCAGTTTGGGGACCCAACCTCCCGGCTCCCGCTCTCCTGCCCCTCTGCTCCCAAGGCCGTGAAAGCTGTGGCCCATCCTCGCCGCAGGCAAGGCCACAGAAGGAAGCAGAAGCAAACCCCCAGTACCTCCCAGCCTTGTGCCAGCTCGGTGCCCAGGTCCCCAGTGCTGGCTGCGTGTGCTGACACCAAGACGCAAGCAGACAGAGCTGGTGAGCTCAGGCACTCGCGTGCTGCCTGTACATCAGAGTATTCTAGCTTCTCCAGCGCGGCCACGCAGAGAGCCAGGACACCGGGCCACCCACGGAACGGCCACGGTCACTGTCCCCAGGCTGAAAACACCCATTCCAGATTGAAATGCTCAGGATGTGACCTTTACAAGTCACTGCAAGTGACAGGGAACAAGGAAAGAAGAGAAAATCAACCAAGTGCTGGGCAGAGGCCGACCTCAGTACCGGCCACCGGTCCCGGGGTGGAAGCCCTGCAAATCCTCACCAAGTCCAGTCTCGGGCGGCTTTAATGCAGCATTTTTCAGTGATAGCCAACACAACCCAAATTCTATCAACAGGAAAACAGCAAGTGTGTTTGGGAATGCCGCCTACTGCGCACGTGCCGGCAGCTCAGGCACACAGCATCAGAGCTCAGTGACACGACGGAGTGGCAGAAGGAACAGTCTGGCCCCACAAAACGCTGCCGAGTGCGCCCAAACACTACAGGCTGCTTAGAAACACAAGTGAGAAAGCTCTGTAAACAAGTGAAGAACAGCGAACGGGGGCAGGATGAGGACCTTTGCAAAGTCCACGGTACGCACGTGGACAGGCATCCTGTCATTTCCCACAGTCCCACCAGCTCAAGGTTCACACACGGAGAAACGTCCGTCTACCCTCAGAAACGGTACCACCAGGTCCTCGTGGCCGTCCTCAAGCTGCCGGGGCCCGGCATCCGTGACCGCTGCCTGTTCAGAGCTGTCAGAGCCAGACTGCTGCTGTTACTGTGGATCCGGTTTCCCCGGACCAGCTGTCCTGGTGGAGGGGGAGTGGGGCGGGGCAGCTGGCACTGTCTCCCGCAGGTCTAATCGCCTGCCCTCCCCTTGCCGCCCTCCCCTTGCCCCGAAGCCATTTCTTTTTTTTATCTCTTTTTTTTTGGGGGGGGAAGGGGAACAGGACTTTATTGGGGAACAGTGTGTACTTCCAGGACTTTTTTCCAAGTCAAGTTGTTGTCCTTTCAATCTTAGTTGTGGAGGGCGCTGTTCAGCTTCAAGTTGTTGTCCTTTCAGTCTTAGTTGCGGAGGGCGCAGCTCAGCTCCAGGTCCAGTTGCCGCTGCTAGTTGCAGGGGGCGCAGCCCACCATCCCTTGCGGGAGTCGAACCGGCAACCTTGTGGTGGAGAGCCCGCGCTCCAACCAACTGAGCCATCTGGGAAGCAGCTCAGCTCAAGGTGCCTTGTTCAATCTTAGTTGCAGGGGGCGCTGCCCACCATCCCTTGTGGGACTCGAGGAATTGAACTGGCAACCTTGTGGTTGAGAGCCCACTGGTCCACGTGGCAATTGAACCGGCAGCCTTCGGAGTTAGGAGCACGGAGCTCTAACCGCCTCAACCACCGGGTCGGCCCCCGGAAGCCATTTCTCAGTGAGCGCTTCCCCTGAACCCCGTGGCCTCGACGACCACAGCCATGATGGCTGGAGCTCTGTCAGTGGGCGGAATGTACCCTTCTCTACACGCAGTGACCAACGTGGCCGTCCACCCGCATCCAGAGCAGGGCCCAGTGAGCTCAGGATAGACATTCACCTTCCTGTCACAATCTTTTCACAACACTTGAATCTCCACAAACAGCCCACCCGGCCCAGGGACGATGTGACAACTGAGAGAAAGGCCGCGTGTAGGGATGGGCTGGCCCCATTGGTCACCGCGTCCAGCCATGGTGACTGCTGGTCCCCAGCAGCTGAGGGGACAGGAGCCCCAAGTCACATGGCTTCCATTTTGCATCCAAGTGCCTCTGGAGTCCCAGTGAGGGCCCCGAACGTCTTAAAAAATGAAAGAAGATGTTGGCCACATCCTCTCCTTCCTGTCAAGATACTAAACCATAGGTGGGGAAGAGAGGAGAAGGATGGACGGCAAAGCCGGAGAGCTGAGGACACTTTAGACCCTGCAGAGGCTCCCAGGGCATGTGGGGGGAGGAACACTGGAGGAAACACTGCTGGATATGGAGACCCGCAGCCGAGAGCCGGCAGGGATGAGAGGCGGCCAGGCTGCGCCCCTCCAGGCAGGAGACCAGAAGAATCATCTCTGGGGAATTCGACAGGCAAAGGGCAGAGCTTGAGTAGGGAAATGGGGGCCACAGGAAGAGGCCCTGACAGAGAACGCAGCCAAGCAGCCTCCAGTGCCCACCAGGAGGTGAACAAAGACAGGAAAGCAGAGAAAGGAAGCCAGGAGGAGGAAAGCAGGTCTGAGCCCCTGGGAGATGCTATTTACAAACAACCACAAAGGGCCCTGGAAATCACGGCAGGACAACAGAGGCCAGACTCATCAGGGGCTGACGAGCTCCCAGGAAGTTCTAACCAGGGCTGGGATGAGACATGGGGGGCTCTGAGGACCCCCCAACAAGCAGACGGGGAGCTCGAGGTGGCAGACAGTGAGTGAGCCTGGAGCAACCAGGAGGATGTGGGCTCCTGTTCCGAGCGGCTGCACAGAGGCTGCAGTGGCACCAGCAGCGGGCCCCAGCCACCCACTCTGGAGAAAATTGCCGGTCCTCCAGCAATTCAGGCCTGAGGACCTTCGCAGACAAAGATCAGGGGATGAGGGTCAAAGATGACCCCACTTCGAGGTGGCCAGTGGGGGAGGAGCAGCTGCCCAGGGAGTGACAGACAGAGCCGAGGATGGCAGGTGCTAAAGCTCTGAGATGCACAGGACACAGTGTGATACACGCAAGCCACAGAAACGTCAGGGACGCAAGGTGGGGCATCCAAAGATGAAACACAACTGCTGAAAAACCCAGCGATGCACCTGTGCAGTCAAACTACTTCTCTACAAGTGTCACCTGATTACAAAGGGAAAAGCCTGACTTTGCCCAGGAGACATCACTTTAACCAAGACATCAAGGGAGAAAGCAGCGGACATGGGACAGATGTCATAATCCCCCTGATCAGATGCACTGGGAAGAGCTTGTCACTGCTGCGGTTTTCCTGCCGCAGATGCACGACCGCCAGTCTGATCGTGAGAAATGTCAGACAAATCCAAAAGAGTGCAGGTCACTGAGGTCAGGGTTGGAGGAGACACGGGACCCAGACGGGACCACAGACCAGAACAGGGACTCAAATGGGACAGGGGCCAAAGCCGAATACGGTCTGTAGGTCAGTAAGAGTGTTGCGTCGATGTTAATTTCCCAGTTTAGGTCACCGTAAGATTATGTAACTCGGGGAAGCTGGGAAAGGCAGTACTTTACACGTAAACCCTTTTTGCACCTTTTTTTGTAAGGCTAAAAGTTTCTCAAAACAAAACGTTTGAAAAAGTTTTAACTGAAAAACAACTCAACTGACAGGTTAAACAGAAAAGATAGAGCTGAAAAAAACACCCGAGGGAATTATCTAGAACGCAGCATAGAGACATAGAATTAAAATATTAGAGACATAAACCAAAGTATGGAGGTAATCATGAGAATAAAAGATCCAGCAGGGAAAAGCAGAGAAGACAGGCTGTGTGAGGAGGTAGAGAAGGCAACATTTTAGGAACTGATAGAATTATGAGTTTTGGAATCATAACAAATCCTAAGTAGAATAAATAAAAAGAAACCCACTGGAAGACACATTATGATGAAGCCACAGAAGATCAAAGGCAAGATCTTGGCATATCCAGGCAGAAAGTACATGTCACCCACAACTCAGCAGTATGAAAAGTGCACTGAGGACAGAAATACAGGGTGGGCTGGGGCAAGACAGGGAGACTGTGGCAAGGGGAGGGGCGGGAGAAGGCGGGAGGCTGCAGACAGTTCCCAGATGCATGTCATTAAACAGTGGTGACTCTGGAACCAAGTCAATGTTGCACATGCTTCAAAAACAAAAATAGTTAAATCAACCAAATCTCTGGAAACAAATACCTCCAAAATGCAATATATGAACTAAGACAGAATTATATGACCCAAACCACAGATCCAATGAGCAACAGTCACACTGAAGAAAAGAACCAACCCAAGTAACTTCTGAACATAATGCTTAGAATTTACATGTTTAGAGTAAAGACGGAATGAACTCTAAACAATACTGAACTCTAAGTGATAGGCTTTTTTACTGGGTTAGGATTGAGCAAATAAGTAAGTATATTGTAGATAACTGGAGTGAGATTTCTACTGTTGGTGAAGACAGTGAGAATATAGAAAGTGTAGAAAGAGTCTGTGGTGTTAGACTGAATGGAGGTATCTGGTGTCAGAGCCCACGGGTTTGGATGGATGGGTGGATGGTGGATGGGTGGATGGATGGTGAATGGATAGATAGATAAAGGATGGATGATGGATGATAGGTGGATGAATGGATGGATGGATGGATGGATGATGGAGAATGGATGGAGGATGGATGGTGGGTTCATGAATGCATGGATGAAGGATGGATGATGGATGATGGATGGTGGAGGATGGATGGCTGGAAGATGGATGGATGGAGGTTGTATAGATGAGTGGATGGATGGAGGATGGATAGATGTATGTATAGATGGATGGATGGACAGAGGCCCCCTGAGTCTGTCTCAAACAGGTTGGTGACGACATCACTAAAGCAACTGGTGATTGGAAGGGTCTGAGGATGACAGTGAAACTGACGATTCAGTACAGATAGGCCCAGATTGAGCTGGTAACTTCTGCCTCTGCTTCTGATCATCAAAGCCCTCAGAGAACCGCCAAGAGACAGAAAGAAGCAAAAAACAGTAAGCGCAGTGGAAATACCACTTCTTATGAGATTGTCAACACTGCCTGACAGATGCGGCACCGATCTTTAGCTAGAGAACTCTCTGGGACCATTAAAGACATCTTGGGCACTGCCCAGTCAGTGGGCTGCAAAGCTGATGGCTGCCACCCTCATGACACCACAGGTGACATCACCAGTGGTGCAGTAGGATGCCCAGCTACTTAAGACTACAAAAGAGTGTATCTCAATGAGGGATCATTTGACAACCAAAGAGAGAGAGAGAGAAAACAAAACATAACAAAACAGACTACACTGGCTAAATTAAGACCTTTTGTTTCATCACAATACATCACAAAGTCAAATGACAAGTGACATTCGGGGAGAAGACAGTTACAACATGACGAAGGATTACTATTAAGAACATATAAACAATTCCTACAATTCGATAGAGAGTACATTGTAGTTGAACACACATGCCACAAAAGGATTTCTAAATGGCCAATAAGCACACGGAGGGGTTTCAACTATCTACTGCCATATATGTAACAAATTACTCCATACTTGGCAGCTGAAAACAAAAAACATTCACCATCCTAGTTTCTGAGGGTCAGGAGTCAGGGAGCGACTCTGCTGGGTGGACCTGGCTCAGGGTCTCTCAGGAAGTCACGCTCCTGACAGCGGCAGGGGCTGAGACCTCATCTGAAGGCTCCACGGGGCTGGAGGACCTGCGAGGCTCAGTCACATGGTTGTTGTTATTCATTACTCGGTGCCTTGTTGGTGTCAGTGGAGGGCGTCCCTCAGTCCCTTGCCCGACATGGGCCTCTCTGCAGGGCCACTCACAACCTGGCACCTGGCATTCGTCAGTGTGAGGGGGCCAAGGCATCAGCATCCAAGAAGGAGGAGAGTCTTTCTGCAACCTCATCTCAGGAGTTGCCTCCCCCCACGTCTGCTATATGGCATCCATTAGAAGTCAGTGCGAGGGTTCAGCCCGCCTTCAAGTGAAGCAGATTACATAGGTGGTGACCTCCTGCAGGCAGGATCATGGTGTCATCTTAGAGGATGCCGACCGCAGACACTCAGCCTCATTAACAGTCAGGGGAAAAGAAAGTAAACCACAGTGCAGTGACATTTTACGCCTCCGCAGTGGCAAAAACTGGAGGTCTGACAGTGCCAAGGGTAGCTGGATAGCTCTCTGGATACATCGCTAATGGGAGTGTCTACCTGTAAAAGCACTTTTACAAGCAATTTGGCTTGATCTTGGAAATGTGAAAATGAATTTAAAAAACCTCACCAAATGAAGTCGGAAAGCCTGAAGGGGACGCTCTGACACACACACACCACCCTCCCAGCTTACTTTACACATCCCAGCAGGAGGTTTTCTCCTCACCCAGCAACAACCCAGCCAATGAGAAGCCACAGCTGCTCAGCTTACGAAAAGCCACTACAACCCAAACCCTCCCTCTCCTCCAATTATCTGTCATTCAAAATAGCCCCTCCCAACGTCCTCCTTTCCTCTGTACCAGGACCCCTTCCCATTGTTCTCCTGGCGTGCCTGTGGTTCACCATTGTCTGCATGTCCTGAATTACAATTCCTCTGCGATTCCCGAATAAACTCATTTTGCTGGTAAAATAACTGGCTATTTCATTTTTAAGGTTGACAAAAGGTAAACATCTGTATACCCTTACAAAACCACAATTCCATCCTAGAGAATTTCCCCCCGAAAGTCCCGTTCGTGTGCACTGAAGACGCATGCTGCAATGTCCAAAGAACCAATCATCACAAATGGGGAGACCCAGCTGTCTCCCGACAGGAGAGAGAGCACATAAACTGGGATTTTCTCACAATCCAACACTGGACAGCAGTAAAAATAAATAACAAACAGGAATACACAAAACAGGTCTTCTCAGCATGGATGGTTGATCGAATGAAATCAACGTTTAGCATAGGTAATTAGCCTGGAGCTTAAATGATGAACAGAACACCCAGTCTGGGATGCAATGAAGACCCTTAGAGGCTGTGCTGCGCATCACAGGGAGGAGGTGGGGGTCAGCTGGTCCTGAGCTCAGAGGGTCCTACTCACCAAGGTCCTGGCCAGAATCACAACTGCCTTCCTGGGCTCCAGCTCATTCCACAGCCAGTTCTTTCTCAGCCCACGTGATTCAAGTTGCTTTCAGTAAGAAGCAATTCTGGTCCTGCAAGAGACTGAAGGTCAGCGGCCCTAATCTGACTAGGAAATATTGACTTTTTAAGAGCCAATAGCCGACCTTACCTGAGTCTCTGCCTGGCAATGGGACAGAGAGGGCTGGATGTGGGGCACGGGAACACTGGCTACCTGCCAGGTGCCTGGTTAGAAAAGTCTAAATTCTCTCCCTCTTGGATGATGGCATAAACAACTAAACCATCACCCTTGCGGCCCAGCACAGAATGGATGGCTAATAAGCCACATTTGCCAGGCCAGGGGTTGGCTTTTATCTTTTGTCCTGCCTGGAGCCATCCTCAGAAGAATGTAAGACCAACAGGAAACCCGGTGTACTGAAATGTGGTGACACATTGCAAGACAAATGTGTGACATTTTTACATTTGAGTGCTACACCGCATAACGTGGCCTCAAGGGGGCCCAGCCTCCCCACAACCTTGCAGGGAGGGGCTCAGGACCGGCTGGGAAGGCGTCTAGGCTCTAAACACTAAACCCCAGACAAAGCCAGCACGGCTGCTAGTGCAACTGAGACACTCATCACCGGAGGCAAGTTCAGCTGGAGGGCCATTTCCCCATCCAACGGTGCAGGTCCTAGTGCTCAGTCCTCCGCCTGAGGTTAAGAACGTCAGTTCTAGGGCAAGGAACTGCACATGTTCTCAGATGCCTGATGAGCAATTAGATTGCTTACAACTGTTAGCGGGCATCTTAGATAAAACGTACTGGAAGCCTAGATGTTACCCACTGCAGTTCAGAAATCCCACCTCTGGGAATTCCGAAAGAAACAATCTGACAAAGGTCCATGTTGTACATAGGACATTCTGCTTTGTTTTTAAGCCTGAGAAACTGGACAACATCCAAGGGTCCACTGAGGGATTTGTAAGAAACTCTGGCATGGTGCCCTATGAGCTTTAACAAAAAATGTATTTGTCATAGATTAAGTGACAACAGAGTTACAAAACCTTGTACATTATGCTCCGATTTAAAATGTACAAATGGTTCAGAACATACACAAGTCACCAACTGTGGTCACTAGGGAGTGAAATCACGGATCCATTAAAATTTGGGTTTTTTGCTTCTCTCCAATTTCTAATTTGTCTGCACTGAAAATGGGTTTCTTTAATGTAAAAGCCTTCCAATGCCCTCTTAATGTCGCTTTTAATGCTGACGGTTTCATTCTGCTTTAAAACTTTACTTGCAAGTTTAAATACTTTCAGTGAAGTACAGCACTCCATTTAAAAAAAAAAAAAACAAGGTTAAAAAGCCACTAAACAGAGACTCCGCCTCTAAATGGAAGGGTTATTTATTTGCCACGGCCGTGGAGAGCCAAGTGCTGAAAGCCGTCAGAGCCCGAGTACGGCGGGGGGTTGCCTGGACAGCCACAGGCCCAGACCCAGTGAAGGTCGTCACCGATGACCGGAGTGCAGCTCTGCTCTGGGCCTGCCTGGGAATCACCCCACCCAACTCAGCAAGAAACCAAGGTCCGCTAGAACCAGTATCTGGCAGGGCGGCAGCCATTCTTTAATTCCCCGTTTTACAGAATCCTGGGCAGAAACTGCAATGAATTCGTGGGCGATCATGCCCTTTGGCTCTGGAGCGGAAGTCTTCACCTGGTTCTTTCGCGGACGGTTGCACCACCCCAGGGCCGTGCCCACCTCGAAGGGTCCTGAGTGCCGCGGTTTAGAAAGCAATAACCCCCGAGACCGTGACCCGCCCGTTCCCGGGTACCCCGATCCCCGGCGCCCCCGCCCGGCCCTACCTGTATGTCCCGCACTGCGCGGCCCGCGGGCCTCAGAGGGGACCGAGCGCGGAGCGGAAGGCTGGCGCCACCCGACCCCGCAGCGCGCCTTCCGCGTCCAGAGCCGAGGTCTCTCTCATCCAAACGGACTAGCGCCCGGTGGCCCACGCGGCCGGCGCCTGCGAGGCGGGTGCTAAAGGTGGGACGGCCATTCCATAAGGTGAAAGGTACACGAAAAGGGCGGGACGGGGCGTGATGGAGAACCAAGGGCGAGCCGGCTTCAGCGTCGAGGGCCTCTGGGAGGGGACACCTCGGGAGGACAGGGTCACGGCGAGGGCAGGGCGCGGGGGTGGGCCGCCCCGTACGCGGGGACAGGATGGAGTCCGGGGGGCCGTGGCTGGGCACGCGCCAGCGCAGTGGCTTTTGGTCCCGATGGCGATGGGCGACCACGGGAGGCAACCGCTTTATTCAGCGTTCTCCGCGTCAATAGGTCACCCACCCTCACAGAAACGACCCACACTGGACGCATCACCGACTCTGCTCCCGAGGGGAGCCAGGGAGCGATTGGACTCGGGCGTCTTCCAGGGGCCAGAGCGGCATCCCCACGCCCCGGAGGCGCCATCGCCCCCGGAAAGCGCGGCCGGGCCGGAAGACCTCCGCGCCGAGGCCGTGCCCTCGAGGGAAGATGCCTCCGCCCTGAGCGCGCAACACAGGGAGGCTCCGCGGCGGCACCTCGGGGGTCCCGCCACCCACCGCTCGGAGGGGCCGCGGAATGACAGCCAGTGCGCGACCTCCGCGCGCATCGGGGGAGACGCCTGGGCCTCTGCCTGAGGGCCTCGATGGCGGCCCGGCCGCTCGCTCTCGCTCCCGGGGCGCGCACTCCGGGCCCCCGCCCCACCGGCCGGTCTGGGCCGCGGGCGCGGGACTCCGGGCGGGGCGGTGGGGGGGGCCTCCGTAACCAGAGGCGCCCCCGCCCCACGTCGGGGCCTTAAGGGCGCGCGGCACTTAAGGTGGGACGGAAACAAACAGGGCCGCCGCGCCGGCGGAGGCGAGCCCGGGGCGGAATCCGCGACGCTGTGGCGTGGAAGGGGCCGCATCGCGAACGCCAAAAGGCCCCAGGCTGACCCTCCGACCGGAGTGGGGCCCTGGACGGCCGCTTCCTCTGCAAAGAAGGCGGCGGGGTTGGGCGGACAGCGCCTCACCGTGGGGCGGCCAACGTCCCTCTGCCCAGCTCCGCGCGGGCCCGGCCTGGGGGCCTGGGAGCCGCAGCCGGAAGTGCTCGCATCCGGCCCGGAAGCGCCGCGCCGGAAGCCCACGGCGGCTCTCCACCCGCACGCGGGACCTGCTCCTCAGCGCCCTGGCTGCCTGGGCTTCCCGCCCACGCCCTGGAGCCAGGGGCAGGGACGCGCTGCCGGGCTCCACACCCCAACGGCCGCTCCAGTCCGGGTCCGGACCGCACCACTGCGGCCCGGGCGGGGGTGGTGCTGCTGGACGTCGGCGCCCCCGCGGCCGCCCGTGGTCAAAGTCCGGACCGTACCACTGCGGCCCGGGCGGGGGGTGGCCCGTTGTCACGGTCCGGACTGTACCACCGCGGCCCAGGCGGGGGTGGGGGTGCTGAGATGGCGCCCCACGACGGTTGTCCCCTTGGCACCCTCCAGAACGTACCACCATCCCAGGTGGGGGTCAGGCCAATAGGCAGAAGCGTCTGCCTCTAATCCCCGAGGCACTGCTGAGTTTTGCTTTCATGCTTTCAAGGGACAGCAAATCCAGCCCAAATAGGCCGACCGTCGTCCCCCCTTAGCTGCGGTTTCACTGTCCACGGTTCCAGTTACCCGCAGTCAATCGCAGCCATAAAATATTTGTTGACTGAACAATTATCAACTAGGTATTCCATTACCAAAAAGGATTTATTCTGGAAAAAGGGCTGCAACCCAGCACGTGCAGAATCGGCCCACCACGTGCACATTCTGGTTTTTGTGCTAAGATGGAGGGTATTTAAGGCAGGGAGACAAGAAGTTAGAACAATCGAGTTTTATGAAAATGAAGTGAGGACCATCGAGTTGGACCAGGTGGGCTCAGCAACTTCCATGAGCTCAGCTCCTCCTCAGAGACCTTGCAGCCTGATCAGTTTCCTTAAAGTGCCAGCTCGTCTTTATCATATTAAATGGAATATTCCAGAAATAAGCAGTTCCTAGGTTTTAAATTACACACTGTTTTGAGCAGTGATGAAATCTCCTGAGGCCCTGTTCTGTCCAGTAGGGCACGTGAATCATCCCTTTGTCTGATGTGTCCAAGCTCGTCCAAGCTCCTCGCTCACTCAATAGCTGTCTGTTATCAGATGGACTGGTATCAGATTGACTGTTGGGTATCGCAGAGCTTTAGTTTGAGTTGCCCTTATTTTACTTAATAATGGCCCCAAAGCAGAGAATAGTGATGCCGGTGATTCAGACACAGAAGCTGTAAAGTGCTTCCTTCAAGTGACAAGTTGTGTATGTGTAGGGAAATAAATCAGCTGGCATGGGGGGCTTTCCCTGCGATGTGCAGACAGCTTGGCTGGTGGAGAGGCAGGGAGGGTCCCTGGGGCTGGTTAGGGGCCTGGGCCTGGAAATGAAAAATATAAAAAGAAAGCAGAAGTGAAATTAGTGTTTACAGACACTCGTACTTCTGATTGTCAGAGAGATGTGTCTTCATCATTCCCGAACAGTACTCTCCATGACTTTGATGTGGGAGAGCTCCCTCACTACAAAAGTCTTAAGCCTCCCTCACTATAGAAAATTTAAGTCTCCTTTTCCCTGGTTTCTCAGCTCCTTAGCCCCGGGCTTTGATTACTCTTCTGATCAGTGTCTGAATCCTAGACTAAAGATTTCTCTTAGCCTGAATCACAGAATGTCTCTCAGGTAACTGCTTAAAAGCCTGTGACTTCCCAACATCCCCCAAGCCATTCCGGACCTAACTCTTGGCCATCCCAGAAACCAAATAGTCTTTAACATTCCCCCAGGCCAGTATACTTGTTGATTGTAATCACTAAAGCCTAATGTTCTTTCCAACCCATTCTGGGCCCAGCTTGAGGACAACTGAAGCCACCTAAATGACTGGTTGAATGGCCACAGGTTCTATAGAGCTAACGGATTTATTAATTAAAATCTATTTTTCCTCATTCAGGGGCCTTGGGAATACAGAAGATAACCCAGCAAGATTGCCAGTCGCAACCAAAGAAGCCAATACGATCTTCCAGTTGGATCCTGAGACCCCCTTCCTCTCTCATCTGAGATCACATAGGGCAAAAGTTCCACAAATCCCCCAAGAGGTAGGGACAGCTCTAAGCTCCTGCCCAGCAGGAAGCAGATACAGAAGAAAAGACCTCCTGTCCCTCAACTTCCCAGAGATTTTATGGGGATCATGTCTCTCAAGGGAAAACAAGGCAGGCAGTTAGAGACAGGCATGGGTCTCTGCATTACCACCCAGAAGACCTCCCCTCTCTGTCCCCCTCTCTGTCCGAAACTTCCCCTTTCCATTGAAAACAAATGGGTACAAGATACCCAACTAGATCAAACCAGCCACTCCCACCTGCGCAGTTTATAAGATGATGTAATAGCCTCTTGTCAATCACAAGTGTCAATCAGGTGGTCCCACACCAGGAAAGGAACAGCCCATTTGAGAGAAAAAGATAAAAACCACGAAGGTCCCATCAGTCGGGTCCCTTATGGCTTGGGTCCACTTCTATTTCTTTGAAATGTACTACCTCTTCTAACATACTGCTCTCTCACCACTTTATTTCTGTGTCTCGTTCAGTTCTTTGCTCGAGACGCCAAGAGCCTGGACATGGAGCCGAGAAGGACTCACTGTCCAGTAACAACTTCGTCAACCTGAACGAGTTTTACAGGGTAGATTTTTGCACTTTGCACAAAACTCTTGAGACGCTTGATGACCACCCAGCCATCATTGCTGTGGGTGGGTGGTCAATGAGTCATTTGTAACCAAATAATTTAAAAAACAAACTTACAAAAACTCTCAAAACTTTCACAGCAAAATTTCTTACATTTCATCTGGGATGGTGCGTTTTGATAATTTTGAAATTTCAGGGAAGCCTGGGCACCTGGTCCCCCCAGTTAGGGCCCCAGCATGGAGGATGGTGCTCCCCTCCCCAGTGAGCTCACAGCTGGCCTCTGGGCAATGCTGCGAGGCCTCCAGCCACCACCCAAGGCAGCCTTCGCTGCATGGACACGAGGGCCCTTTCCTGTTCACAGTCCTTCTGGTCGCAATACAGCATGTCCTCACTTGACGTCATCGATAAGTTCTTGGAGACTGACTTTTAGTGAAACGGTGTATAAGGAAACCAATTTCACCACAGGCTGATATAAACAAAAGTTCCTATGGCATATTTCTGGTCACAAAAACATCACCAAACACCTAAATAAAGACACTTATAATATTAAACACCGAAATAAATGCAAACTCTACATTTAAGATGCATAAAAACAAATAAGATTATTTCCCATCCTGCTGACTCCAGGTCAGGGTCCAGGCGGCTAGAGCCTGTCCCGGCAGCTCAGGGCGTCAGGTTCATGACCCACCCCAACAGGTCGCCCTTCCATCCAGGGCCACCCACAGACAGGGCAATGCAGATACACCATTCACCTCCCTGTACATGTGTGGGACGTGGGAGGAAACCCACGTGGACGTGGGGAGAATGTGCACACACAGACACACACACACACACACACACACACACACACACACACACACACACAGTGGCCCCGGTGGGAATCGATTTTTTTACCTCCTCAACGTTGTAATGAAACGATGTTATTTGAGAACGTGCTGCGTTTGTAGAAACACTGCTTAGCTGCCTGTGAAGGCAGAGGTTTCCCCAGTGGCCCATGCCCGATGGATTGTGGTCACGAGAAGAAGCCACAACAGCTGATCTGTGTGTTTATCAGCATTTTACTGGAGTTTTGACTTCTTCCTTTGACTGGATTCCAAGAAGCAGGATTTTGGGGTGCAAGAATATAGACTGGGCACAACTCTCCACACCATCAGCTTCAAATGTGCCCATTCAGCCTCTATGCTAATGTGTGCACCCGGGATTCTGGTGGGGATGCGATTGGTGGGGAAGCAGTGCCTTGGATGGGGGGCCGGGGCCTGAAACCCACGGGAGCTCCAGGGTGCCCCTGGCCCAGCCTGCCTATCCCTCCCCACACACACCTCCAGGGCCTTCCCAGCTCCTCTCTCCTGGAGTTCAAATGACGTTTAAAGGGTGATTTTCCAGAAGGCGGGTGGGAAAGCAAGGGTCCACAGGGGGTTCTGCTCTGACACCTTCATGGGTCCGCCCATACCTAACCCCCCACATGCCCCCTCCCCACTTCCCTGTCCAGGCTCTGTCTGGGCCTGGGGCCTAGTCTGACAGTGATGGTTCCAGCTGTGTGGGACGGAGACCTGCACGGGTCAGACCCCGTGGGACGGACCCCAGAGGAGCCTGTGTTCCCAGGGGACAGTGAGGGCAACAGGCAGGTGCGGACAGTGGCCCAGGAACCCAAACAACTCAGAGAACGGCTTCTGGGTCATGGTCCAGCGGGCAGGAAGAGGGTTGAGGGCCCTGTCCTGTGCCACGGGACCCCTGCCAATGCAGCCAGGAAGCACTGGCCAGCCCGTCACTTTCCGGGCACCTAGTCTCTGCCTCTTGACCACAGCCCCTTGGCAGGCCAGGGGGAAGCCCCGCCAAGCCCACATTTGGTCTGTTGCATATTGTCTCAGTGCCTTTGTTTTTAAACAGACAGCATTTATCAGGGCTCCTCAACTCGGGCATTTGTTTCCCCTAACGGGCTGACAAGCCTGTGATAGGAGGAAGGCAGGCGGTGATGGCGGGCGCCTGGGCACAGGGCCTGAGCCTGCCCTCTTCCTGCGAACCTCACCCCATGACGTGGGCCACTGGGAAGGGATCCGACAGACGAAGTACAGACCCGGCCAGTCTGATGAGCAGGGCACCCAGTGGGCCTGCGTGCTGGTTGCCCAGCCAGGACCACTGTTGGGTAGGGTCGGGGCGGGTCTGCCTGGCCCCATCTGGGTTTGGCCCTGGCCCCTCACCACCCTGGTCCTGGGAGAGAAGCAGGAGGGGACAGGTCCAGCTGGTCTTGGTCCTTTCAGTCAGAAAGTGGGACCTGACCCATCCCCCTTGGCCCTCCCCTGGCTGCTGGGCCATGGAGAGACGGGGCCTCCTGCTTCCAGAATAACACAGGGCCTTCCTGAGTTTCCTTCCCAGGCTCCAGGTCCAGGCCAGGTCACCCAAGTGGTGTCTGGGAGCCCCCGTGTCCTGGGGCGGCCAGGACACTGTCCTGGGTCCTGTGGGTGACACCTACTCCCTCATCCATGTCTGGGCTTCAGAGAGAAGGCAGATTGATGTCAGTCACACCAGCCACTGCCTGAGCCACGTGCCCTGAAGGCCAGACCCTGCCCAGGGGGGGATCACACCTGCAGGCCCCTCAGCCACACTCACCCAGAGGTAGGGGGCAGCTGCAGACACTAATGCTCTGTGACACAACCTGATCAGCAGGTGGGGAAACTGAGGCTGAGGGAGTCAGCAGCCCAAGGTCACTAGAAGCAGTGCCACAGCGGCCGAGCCCGGGCTAGTGACCCTGTACCACACATTCAACCACAGGGCCCTCCCTGTTGGGAAAAACATTGCTCCACGGGTCACTGCCAGAGCAGGGAAGCACCATGCAAGGTCCCCTCCCGTGGGCTGGGTCCAAGGATATGGAGGCCAAACCACAGTGTTGGGGAGCGGCCCGGCCTCACTGCGCACATGGCTGAGGTCAGGCCAACCTCAACCAGAGGCCTGCACGCGATGCCCGCACCGCTGGCCAGCGGGGCTGCCATTCTGAGCGTGCTCCCTGCTCCCTTTGTTCTGCTCCCCAAGGTCAAGGCTCCGAGGTCCACAGCCTTTGCTGAGAACGACCCGTGGGCAGTGCCCATGCCCACCTGTGAGACAGGCCCCGGCCCAGAGGCTCCAGCCAGCTGGGTTTGTGCCTGCTCTCAAGGGACGCCCTGCCACCAGGGGTGCCAAGGCTCGGCCTGTGCCTATGCAGGAACCCAGGATGCCAGCGTGCACTTCAGCGCCGGCCCCAGACTGCTTATCAGCAGGCCACATGTGGTGCTCGTGCCGACTAAGCGCAGACGGAGCTGGGCCACCAAGCCCCCTCCAGAGGGGGCCGCAGACACCTGACAGCCACTGAGACACCTGTGCTGGAGGGTGACTGTCCCCTGCATGCAAAAGGCCCCCCCACAGAAAAGTCGCAGAGCGGTGGACCATGGGGATGGGTGGGCAGACCGCGCATGGCCCAGGATGGACAGGGAGGCTGGGGGCCAGCTTGACTGCCCAGCCGGGGCCTTTGCTTATGTCTGTCCCGAGGACAGCCGGTGGCAACACAGGTGGGTGTCCTTTCAGCAGGAGGGTCCCAGGAGGTCAGGGCTGCCCAAGGAGCTGGTGCCCACAGGATGGTCCTTCGGTTCCTCTGGGTGTCCGTCTCAGTGCCCACTTCAGCTGCTGGCAAAGCCTTTCCCACGTTCACCGAGGCCTGGTCAGCGGGGAAAGGAGCAGGGGACGGAGGCAGGTACTCCTACCCAGCCCCGGCCACACAGACCTGGATGGAGCTGACTGTGAGGACCTTGCAGCCTCGGGCTTGGGGGCCCGCAGGAGTGAGAGCCCCCCAGGCCCCTCCAATCAGCCTCAGGGAGGGCAGTGCCTGCTGCGGCCTCTGCACCTTCTGCCCCTCCCCCCCATAGGCCCTCTGGGGAGGACACCGCCCAACCCTACGGCACTCGGGACAGGACTCAACCCAGGCACCACCCGAGCAGGACCCTGTGTTTCCTGTTCTGGGGGTCATGGGCTCCCTGGGCGACTTCCAGTTGTTATAAATAAGCAAATAAAGTCATCACTCAACCCAACTTTGTAACAAGTCTGTTTATTGAAAGGATCTGAAAATAGTAATAAGGCTTTCAACATCATTTAACAAATTTTCAGGATATTAACAATATGAAACATTAAGAATTTGCTTCAAAAAATCCAAAGCCTTCTAGATCATTCCAACATCATGCTGCTTTAGGGCTGACACTTGCCTTTCTGTCTGAACAAGTGACCTGCATTCTGAACGCCGCTCTTTGGACATGAAGCCGGGCTGGGTTGGCCCCTCAGCCAGAGGTAGGCCGGTGGGCAGGCAGATGGTGGTGAGAATGGCCTCTGGTCCAACACCAGGCAACTGCCAGCCCACCGAGGCACCCAGAGGGGCAAGAGTGGGGGAGAGTGCTTGATGGACGTGCGTGGACAGTGGAGACTCCAAGGGTGGCTGCCCGTGTGGACCTTCCAAGTGGGCAAGGCACAGCCCCACCCATCACCCCAGAAGCGAGACCCAGGATGGCAGGGACGGGGGGGACAGCTCTTCCCTTCTCGCCAATTGAGCAGATGAAAACGCAGAGACAAACCAGTCACTCAAACAGGCCCATATTTAGGGTGCCTGCTGGGCGAGGGGGCAAGGCCACATGCAAACTGAGCCTCAACTCTGCCCATGGACCCCACACTCACGCACACGCCACCCCCACCCCGCCTCAGCTGCCAAGGGAGGAGTGAGTACTGGAATGACGGTTTCCAAGCACCCCAGGACCCACAGGGACAAAGAACAGAACCAACATGAATGTCACCACCACCGCTCTCTGCACCAACCTATTTGTCCCAATCTTCTTGTGACAAGTGCACAAGACCACAGCTTACTGAATCACCCATCTCTCTGTGTGAACTGTCACCCCCACCCACGGTGACCATGCTGGACTGGACAGAGGGTCCCAGCACACATCACACAGAACACATGTAAACACAGCACAAAGCTCCACTTCATGACAGTACAAACCCCTTTCCTCTGGACTCTTCAGTGCACCTGATAAAACCCATACAAGAGAATCTTTAACAAGTATACAGAGGATTTAAATCTCTTCCAGGGCGCAGAGGGTGGACCCTGATTTGTGAGGAATGTGTGTGGGTCCACCTGCCACGGCTCCCGGGCCACGGTGTGGCCCACTGCAGCACCCGACACGCCACAGCAGGGCTGGGAGGCAGGCAGGGGCCGAGGCAGGCGGGTGTGGGCAGCCCCAGTGCAGACCCCAGCAAAGGGCAGGGCCGCCGCCAACCAACTCCTACCTGCTCTTGGTGGAGGCGTCCCCTCCAGGACCTTCAAAGGAAAAGGAGCAGATGCAGGGGAAACCGTGGGGGCTGAAAGATCTCTGGCTGAGACATTTATTTCCAACATGAAAGGAAGATCTATCCGTCCTGATCCCCTCTGAGTTTAGCAGACTGGTTCGTGGAGTTTCCTGACGAGGGTCACAGGTAGCCCGTGCCACGCGCAGCCCTGCCCTGGGGACAGACTCTGACTGACAAAACGGGGGCGCGGTGCTGGCGTCAGAGCTCGGCCTCTGTGCGGCCACTTGGCTTACTTAGAAACGCAAAAAGAAGTCAGATTTACAATGTTAAAAACCGCTGATTTGGTCAAGAAAAGGCAGGTTCCAAGCTCGCTCTCTGGCTACGGGCAGGAGACGTGACACCGGATGCCCACACGGCTGTGACCCTCAGGCCGGCGTGCTCCGGGAGGGGGCGTGGGAAGGAGGCGGTAATGGGCAGGAGACAGGGCGCTCGGGGGCCTGAGCGCGGCCGCAGCAGCGCGGCCTAGCCCTCCCCGTCCTCTGCGTCTGCGTCCTCGTCCTCATCCTCGGCAAAGTGGGCCTGCCTCTTCCTCACGTTCCAGTGCAGACACTGGGCCAGGCTCCCGAACCAGTCGCTCACAGGGTCCCGCACACAGATGGAGGGCAGCGGATAGCAGGAGGTAGTGATGCTGATGCTGGAAGGCGACATGGCCGGTGAGCGCGCCCAGACCCCTGCCCAGGGCTGCGGCCACCGAACCAGCAAAGAGCCACACTGCACTGGGCTCCCCCGCCTGGCTGGAGGCCACCTCAGCCCTGCTCTTGTCACTTCCCGAGCAGCCTGGCCCCAAGTCCTCAGATGTATGGGGGCCAGGAAGCCTGTCACTTTCAGTCTCGTGTGAGGAGAGCCACCAGCTGGGGGCTCAGTGGTCCTGGTGGACGTCCCGGGACAGAGCCGTGCAGCCCTATCCGTGGAGGAGACCCTGGGAGGGGGTGGTGGGAATGGTAAGGGGACAGGATGGACGAGCGCAGCTGGCAAGTTACCACCAGGCTCCGCAGAATGTGGGACCCCGCAGCAACCTGAGTGACAGGCTGCCCGACAGGCACAGGCCCCTCCCCCCAGTGTGAGCATGCGTGACAAGGACCCTTGCTGCCTAATCCCTCACGCGCCACTGCAGCCCAGCAGCCCACTCACCTGTCTCCATGGCGGATCTCCTGTCTCTTTCGTCCGTCGAAGGACACCCAGGCCGTGTTCCTTGCTTCCGGGGACAGCATGATCTGAGGGAGTCAAGCAGGGCAGGTGTGGTTCGTGTGTGCAGCTGAGCCCCTCAGAACCCTGCCTGGCAGGTAGCCCCAGCCAGGGGCCTTTCAGGCGTGCACAGCGCCCACCACCTGCCGGGGCCAGCTCCAGGCCACCAGGTGCCATCCTGTGTCTCGCTGACATCAGCACTGGGGAACAGGACGGACAGCTGTGTGTCCAGGCCCAGAGCTCTATGCAGACACAGCCCCACCCACCAGGGCTCATTCTTTACCTGGGCCCGCTCAGCCTGTCCCCGCCCGACGTGGGCCCAGACAAGGACAGAGCAAGGCCCTTTCTGGCATCAGCAAAGTGGGGTCCACGGCCTGGGGGCCCCAAAGGACAAGGCTGCCTGGGCCAGAACAGGTAGTCAGTCCCACAGGCCCCACGCTAATGGCTCAAGCTGGAGAAGGTGGAGAGGGTGGGCTCTGACCTTCAGCTCAACCCCTGCCGGGACCACAATGGGCCGGAATGACAGCGAGTGGGGGCAGATGGGCGTGATCATGATGGCCGGCACGTTGGGGTGGATCATGGAGGCCCCAGCTGCGGCCGCGTACGCTGTGCTGCCCGTCGGGGTGGACACGATCACACCTGGGGACAGCCGCAGGGTCGCTCTCCACGCCCCCCCCACTGGGGTCCCCAGGGCACACCCACCGACCAGGCTGGACAGTCACGCCTGGGGACAGCCGCAGGGTCGCTCTCCACGCCCCCGCGGCCCCCCACCCAGTGGGGACCCGCAGGATGGAGACGCCCGACGCCCACCTACCATCGCCCTGCACAGTGGTGATGAGGTGCCCGTCCAGGTAGACGTCCACGTTGGACAGGTAGGAGGAGGGGCCTCTGTCAATCACCACCTCGTTCAAGACCTGGGGGGGCGGGGGGCGCCACCATGCACTGAGAGGCTGGGCAGCGCCCCCAGCTGCATCTACCCACAGACAGCCCTGCTCCTGGGCTCTCTGCGAGGTTCTGAGGATGGGGGCTCCCCGTTGGGGTCCAATCAAAGACCTCAAACCCTGCGCTCCTCCCCGAGACTTTAAGACAGGGAAGACAGGCTTGGGGACTCAGGGACTCGCTGAGGGACGTGTCCACAGACCTGGTACTGCATGACCTGCTTGCCGACCTCCACGTCCAGGTGTGCAGCCAGCAGCCCGTTCTCACCCAGCCCATTGGGGACGGCCACCTTCTCCCCTCTGAGCTCCTTCACGACCCTGACCTTCAGCCGGCTCCGGAGGACCACAGCTGCATTCCCTGGGGGCGCGGACGGGTCACACCCAGGGAGGTCAACAGGGGTGGGGGTGACACCCCAAAGGAAACAGAGACCCTCCCCCCCCAACGAGGGACTCCCTTTCTTCTCCCACCGTGAAAGCAACACTTCTGTGTCTTCTGCGAAAGTCAACAGGCACAGGAGCTTCAGCCCGCGACCTGCCCCCACTTCCCAGCGTCAGGAAAAAAGGCCTGAACTGGTGAAAATGCAGATCTCTGATGCTGAAACAGGGAAGCGTGCACTATGCCTGAGCCCAAGCCAAGTGAGGACACACGCGTGCCCAGAGCTGTGGTGGCTCCAGAACACGGCCACTCACCCTGTATCACCTGCGTAACTTGGGTCTGAAAGTTCTCGAAGTTGAAGGGGGTCAGGAAGCCCAGGGAGCCCAGGTGGAACGCCATAACCGGGGGCACGCTGCCCTGCGAGCCGACAAGGCGGGTCACTCAGCTGGCCAGTCCGCTCAGGTCATCGAGCCAGCCCCAGCACTGACCAACCCCCGCCATGTCTGTCTCTGAAGGGGAGGGTCAAGGCCAGGTGGGCCTGGCAGGGCTGGGCTGACGTGGGGTGACCACGAGAGGTCAGCAAGAGGTCGGGGAGGCAGGCGGCTCGGCCATGCGGAGAGCAACGGGACTGAGCAGCCCGCTGGCCAAAGGACAGGACGGGCGTGGGGAGCACAGTTCCCCCAGCGCCAAGCCCGAGCCCAGCAGGGTCTAGGTCGGTTGGGGGCGGGGGAGTGAGTGGGACTCCGGTCCCTGCCACATGGCTCCGTAGCCCCTGCTGGGCAGGAGGGCTTGGCGGAGGCGAGGCAGCAGGGCTCAGCTGCACTCGGGCCACCCCCGCGACGCTCACCGCTCTTCCCAAGCTGACTCTGCAGCACTGGGACTTGCTTATCTGCCACCTGGTGCCAAGGCCCCAGTCCACACTGCCCACAGGACCTGCTCGTCGTGCCCCACTGGCCACCATGCTCCCTTCCAGGCCCTCTCCACGGCCTCCACACCTGACCATCTAGTGCCCCTGGCTGGGTCCGTCCAGGAGAGGGTGGGCTCAGATGGCCCCCTTGACACCCTGCACATACCCTTGCCATCTCGCGACTCCCAGCATCTCCCCCATTGCCCTGGAGGGTCAGCCTGTGGCTGCTGCCCTTGCCCACGAGGCCACGCGGCACCAGCTCTCCTTGCGACGCCGTCTGAGGGCAGCTGCCCCAGGACGGTTTCTCCACCACTGCCCCTTCCCCTACTGGTGACAGCCAGCCTGTCCCAGCTTGTAGCACCACACAGAGCAGCCGCACCACGAG
Source organism: Rhinolophus sinicus (assembly GCF_057876585.1). NCBI lineage: Eukaryota > Metazoa > Chordata > Mammalia > Chiroptera > Rhinolophidae > Rhinolophus > Rhinolophus sinicus. Next base: position 688,601 of record NC_142514.1, read on the forward strand.
GTCTGTTTGTAAACCTGCTCTGTCCCCAAGTAACTGAACTTAAGGAAAGTCCATCTGTGTCAGAGTAAGAACGTGTGTGACTGCTCATGGGGGCACGAAGCTCGCGAGCAGGAAGGCAGGCATGGGATGCAGTGAGAGGGCCCGGGCAGCCTGAGACTGCCGGGAGTCTCACCTGGAAGAGCGAGGAGGCGTAGAGCAGGGTCCCGTCCCCCCCGAGGCATATGATGAAATCGATCTGGTTGGAAATGTCATCATAGTCTAGAAAACACGAGCAAGCGGTCATGGCTGCCCTCCAGGGTGGGGATGGTGCTGACCAGCCACCGCACAGAAGCGGGCGGCTCACCTTCTCTGAAGGTGCAGAATTTCCTCTTCACAGGGCCGAAGCTGTCGTCGCCCACGATGGCGGGGTCGTCCAGAACCTTCTTCTCCACATACACCACCATGTTGTTCTCCTGGAAGGCAGACAGCAGTCGGCCCAGGCCTGACGCCCACCCAACCACGCCGGCTCCGTGAGGGCCCCTCGCCTGCCCAGCGCGGTAGGACAGGACCGGGTCCTGTCCTGGCTGCAAACTGCTCGCTCCACCTACACAGCCCGCTGCCCACGGTCACGGAGGCCACTGCCTGGGACTGGCCTGCTGACCTCACCAGCCCTGAGCCTGCTGCTGGCTGAGTGGAGGGGGGTGCAGAGGGTGGGGGCGGCCCCCCCAGACCCGCCTGCTTGCCTCCATCAGGTACATGCACAGCTCCTTGAAGGGCTGCAGCAGGCTGGCATCCCGGATCTTCTTGATGACGAGGACACTCTTTGGGCACTTGTTCCACGTCAACCGCTGGCTGGCAGGGTCCTGGATGTGCCTGGGGGAGAGGAGCGTTCACACCAGGACTGGCCCCGCTGCCTGGGCGCAGGCAGGTCCAGAGTGGCCGACCTCCCGCCAGCTGCCCTCCCACCTGGAAGGGCCTCGCTAGGAGGCCACGTGCCCCAGGCAACTTGCTGCCTGAATGCGCCCACTGCTCACCTCAGGCCCTGAGCTCACACACGTGACCCCCCGAGGGCTCCTGAGGGGCAAACATTATGCACAGCCCAGCTCCACAAGGACCCTCCCTGCACCCAGCCGAGGTGCCAGCCTCTCGAACACCCAGACCGGCCGACTGGGGACAGTGCCCCCGGAGACCACTGCAGCCCCTCCGCTCCCCGCTTCCTGCTGGCTGGCATGTGGGATGCAGACCCATGTCTACACCACTGTGTCCAACTCAGCTGAGTCTCAACTTTTACAGTTAAACAACACCCTGTTTTTAACTGTAAAAACTGCTTCACCCTGTGACACTCCCCTGTGACGATCAGGTGGCTATGTGTCACTGCGGCTGTGCAAGCCACAGAATGCACAGCGCTGATGACCCTTGTGCAAGGGGCCCCTGGGTGTGAAGACGTGTCAGTGCAGGTCCGGTCAGTTATATGTAACACGTGCATCCTCTGTGGGGCGCTGACGGGGAGGCTGTGCGTGGGACCGAGGAGGGTGGGGGGACATGGGAAATCCCTGTGCCTTCCCCTCAATTTTGCTGTGAACCTAAAACTGCTCTAATAATTCTTCTAAAAGCCAGTGGGCGTCCTGCCGGAGAGGGATAGCCCCCCACCCCCCAAGGCGCGCTGGTGTGGGGAGGCCACACACACTGCGGTCCGAGGGCAGTGGGTCCTCGCCGAGGGGCCAGGCAGCCCCTCAGACAGCGCGTATGTCCTACTGTGCATCAGAGCTTGGGCTCGTGTGAGCGGTTGTGCTGGTGTCAGTGGGGCTGGTGAGCCCGTTCCTGCAAGGACACACTGTGAGTGTTGCTGTGTGTTACCGTGTGTGGCAGTGTGTTGGTGGGTCAGGTGGACATGAGTGTGAGTCAGTGTGGGTGTGTGTCCTGTGTGAGGGAGGATGTGTAAGTGTGCCAGGGGTGGTGGGAAGCAAAATGAAGGCAGAAGTCATGCTGGGGCGGAGCCCAGGCCTCTGGCTTCCTGAAGAGGGCAGAAGCTGGCAGCTAGCTGGCAGCACACTGGCAGAGCCTTCGCCTTCCATGTCCTGTCGCACCCTCAGGGCTCTGGCCCCTCCCAAGGACCATGCAGCAGCCCCACTGACCAAGGAGTAAGAGCCTGAGGGCTTTCGGGGTCAGGAAAGGGGAGGGAGGTGGCCCCACAACTCCTCACCGCCCCTCCTCCTACAAGGGCCCTGTTGCTAAGTAACAGATGGGGGAGCCAGAATGAGGCAGCTGGAGAGGCCAGAGGCTGGACCTGCTGCAGGAAACGGCCTTGATCCCCCTCTGCAGGGAATCTCCAGGTGCAGGCACACAGCCTCACACACTCACAGCAAACACACCTCAGTACCTAGCGTGCACATACACAGACACACACATGCACAGGCATTCAACGGACGGGCACATGTATCCTCACACAGGCTACGCTCATGACATGACACAGACACAGGCTCCCTATTCACACAGCCTCGCACAGGGACGGACACACACACACACACACCTGCACAGAAACATCACATATGTGTGCACTCATGAAGCCAGACACTATGCTTGTGTCTTCTGTGTGTCTCTATTTGTGAGTTTGCTTGTGGGGGTGTCTATGTGTACAAGCAAACTCACAAATACTTAGAGACACACAAGACACACAAGCACTCTGAAGGGATCACAGAAATACAACATATTGAAGCAACAGGTAACAAAAAAATATAAACATAGCAACACTTCAAGGCAGAAAACCAGTCCCACTGAGGATACACCTACTCTCTGCAAACAAGTTACGGCAGCTGGGAGGGGGGTAGAGCCCAGGGTGGCCCTGCCCCACCCTTCTCCCTCACTAGGGAAGACCCATCCCTCCAGGCCTGAGAGGGGAAGCTGCATGCCTGTGTGGGAGTGGTGTGGTGTGTGTGTGTGTGCATGCGTGCGTGCGTGCACACACGTGCCTGCATATATGCATGGGGGGCATATCTCGGAAGGGCCCCCAAGTGAGGCATGCCCCCACTCTGCAGCAGGGCAGCTGGAATGGGCGGTGTGTTCTGCACGAGTTGGAGCCAGGGCCCAAGGAGAAGGCTGGCCTGGAGGGGCCCTCAGGAGCTCCCGGGCTTCCGCCCGCTACAGCCCTGACCCTGCTGAGGCCCAGCCTGCGCCCTCCTCTGCCCATATCCCCAACTACAACAATTTCTCCCCTCAGCCCACCAGCCCCGCCTTCCTCGCTGGGGGCACCATTGGGGGCGTGTCAGGTGAGTTCAGTAGGCTGGCGGCAGGCATTTCCTGGGCGGCAGGCATTTCCTGGGCCGTGGGAGAAGGGAAAACGCAGACTTGCCCTAGGAGCCTCCAGCATGCTGTGGGAGGCACGGCCCCGCTTTCAGTGTGCAGTCAGAGGGAGTACACAGGCCACCCTCAGAAACCCAGTCTGAGGGGGAGACATAACCCTGTCCCCGTGCGACAGAGGAACCCATGCCAACGGGAAGTCTTCTTGGTGGGGAAGAGGAGGAGTGGGTGAACTGGGGACTCCCCGGGGGGCGGGAAGGATGAGCTTGAAGATGTCTGTCCTGACTCCACGGGCACCAAGCTGTGCAGCTGGAATCAGAAACCCACTGTGCCTCTGACTAGTGTGTAAGTCATGGGGACATCCCCGCCTGGCCTGGAACAAGCCGGGACCTGGTGGAGGACGAGGTCAAGAGCAGCACGTGACCAGGCCAGCCACCATGCTCGGCGCACGCCTCGGCCCACTGGGGACAGTTCTGAAAGCTGCCAGGCAAGTGGCACAAGGACGTCCCCGTTTGAGATGCAGGCCACAAGCCTGCCTCCTGGACTCTGGCTACCCCAGAGATGTGACAGCGCCGCTGGCAACCGTCAGAACCGTGACACAAACCACTAATAAAAGTGGCGGGTGTCTGACCTCGGCGCGATCCTGGCCGACCGTCACTCACCCTTTCTGGGCATCTCTGCAAGGAGATAGGTCTCTCATGACGTCCTCTAAGAGCTTCACCGCCTGCCCCGGCCGCATGTACAGCTCATGGGTAGGTGACGCCTGGCCTGTGCACAGCGTTTCCGTCACACTTGGCTAACGACAGGCGTGTCCCGCAAACCGGCCCCAACTCTCCCAACTGTGCATTTGTACTATACACCTGGTCTCACAGCCTCAAAACTGACAGCATGATGTTGCCCTGCAGGGACGTACTAAAGCCTATGAAACAACCACGACGAGAGCTTCCTGAAGTTCAAAACCAGATGGCAAACCACGGGTAACCTTGCTTTATGCCATCCTGTCGCCTAATCACCTGCTTAAGACAGAAAGTCCTCGTGCCCCTCTGACAGCAGAGGCCAGATCCGAGGTGCCCTGCGAGGCTGGCTGGCTGAGCTCAGCTGCCTTGGGCACCAGGACGAGGCCTGTCCAGCGTTCTGCTCCAGGTGCAGTGACAAGTCCCAGCAGAACACACAGAAATCTGAGCGGGGCTGTGGAACCGGCTGGGCCCATGGGAGGAGCTCTCAGGCCTGGGTCAGGAGAGAGGCGTGCACTCCCACACACGGCCACTGCTTGGCCCCAGGCCCTGGAAGCAGCATGGGTGGCTCAGAGCCCTTGCCGGGTCGGTCGGAGTCTGAGTTCTGGCTGAGGCACACACAAAGCCCCTTCCCCCACTGGCCCAGGCAGGCTCGCCGGCCGTGCCCTGCAGGGGCCGGGGCGCCAACTGGTCACTCAATTCCCTGCTGGGTCACCTTCCAAGGGAAATGCAGACCCTTCCCCAGCACACAAGCTGTGGGTGCCAGATGGGAGAGCGGGGATGCCTAGAGACCTGGCAGCTGACACAGCTGAGCCAAAGGTAACCAGGTGTTGGCCATTCCACGTTTCAATGTCAGGAAAGTACACCGGCATTCACAGTGAAATGTCAGAGGACAGAGCAGGACGTGCAGGCCCCAAAGACCAACCTACTGCCGTCTCTTCCTTTTCAACATCAGGAAGCAGGTCCATGGTATGAAACCACGGCCCACCCCGCTGCCGCACTGGGGGGCACAAGGTGGGGGACGGAGCCTGTTCCCCCAGATGACAGCCCCACCGCACAGTACCAGGCGCAGGCCTAGGAGGGTCAGTGAAAGCTGCTTACTCAACCCCCCTGGCAGCCCTGGGGGGGACACTGCTGGGGCACCTGTCCTCGCTCGGGCAGCCTCCCCGAACAGCCCCACCTGACCTTAGGGAGCAGCTCAGATGCCGCCGAGCTCACAAAACCCAGACACAGACAGTGACTGAGCTGGGCTGGGAGTTAGGTGATGGCTGATTGAAGAGGGATGGTGAGAGGCCCCTCAGGTGGCACTGAAACCGTGATGTGAGTGACAAGGAGAAAGCAGCTCTGTCAAGACCAGGAAATGCACGGCTTGGCCCGAAAGGCAGCTGGTGAAAGGCCAGGGCAGAGCCAGCCTGGGGGCAGGGCAGAGTGGGAGCAGCTGCGGGCACCCGTGGGCCAGGTTAGCAGTGTGTGCCATGCCGACTGCACTGTGGGGACACTAGAGGGGCCACTGGGGAGCAGGCAGGGTCAGGACCCAGCCACTGGGCAGCCACGCCCAGGCTCAGCGTCTGGCTGGAGAGGCGTGGCCCACACTACACTGGACAAACGCTGCCCTGCAGTTCCCCAGGCAGCCAGTAGGTGGCAGAACAGGCAGTTACCATCCCCCTAGCTGACGGCCAGGACCCACCAGGACGCCGGCCCCACCAGGACCCCGTTCAGAGGGGTCGTGCCCTGACGCCAGGGGTCCTGACCACCGGGCTGAGAGATGGGGGTGGCTGAGAGATGGGGGTGTCTGAGAGATGGGGGTGTCTGTGAGATGGGAGTGTCTGAGATGGGGGTGACTGTGAGATGGGGGTGGCTGAGATGGGGGTGGCTGTGAGATGGGGGTGGCCGGGATGGGGGTGGCCTGCTGTGGTGAGCAGCTCACAGGGAGCAAAGGCCCTCAGATGGGTCAGTCGCAGAAGAACGGCCAGGTCCCTGGGCTTCCCTCTAAACCAGGGACCCCGATGGGGGCTCCGCACAAAGGCTCAGGGGTGCTGAGGTGCGACAGGGTGCCCAGCCTGGCCATTAGGGCTAGAGCCAATTCTGATTTTTTTTCTTTTAACATAAATCACCAATATCAGGTAAGTCATTTCGGTGTGTTTTCATGAGACATCCAGCAGGCAGACCTCCACACAGAGCATCCTCACAGTTTTCCCGTCTGGAGCCAACAAATACCAGACGGGGGAAGCTGCGCTGACTGTCAGTGAGGCAGGAGAACCCCAGAAAACCACCCCACCTTCTTAGAGTTTAACTAGCGTCTCATCCGGCACCAATGACGGCCCTGCTCCCATCAGGCTGCGGCCAAAATGCAGCCCCTGCAAGTGGGTGTCTCTCAAATAAGTAAATTCAGATTTTCAAAAAAGCCAATTAACGTCTTGTATTTTAAGAATAATTAAAGGAGAAGCAGCTGAGCCACCAAATGTGCTAGCATGAAGTACGTCATTTTTCCTCCTGGAGTTTTTACTGCAAAAAACAAAAAACCACCTGTCTTAGTGGAGCTCCCCCCCCCGCCCATCCTGGAGGCTGGCACTCAGGTGACAACACTGTGCGCCAGAGCCCCGGGGGCCCCCAGCACTCACATGATGGTCTGGGGGTTCTGCAGCACACAGGCCTTTGGTCCAAACGTGGTCACTGGGCACGGCCCATGCAGAGAGCGCGTCCTCCTGTGGGGAGAGGGCACACAGCAGGTGAGCCGGCGGGCAGCCAGAGGACCGCATGTGTAGACACAGTGCAGGCTGTTCTTGACTCAGAAATGTCCTCATCAGAGTGACATGAACTCTGTCCAGTAGCCACAGGATGGTTCCGGAAGACTCCGCCCTGCTCTGCAGAGCTGATGGGCACGCCACATGCTGTCCAGGTAGCAATAGCAATTAGAGATAGATGGGACCACCTAGAAAAGCCCCTCAGAACAAGGGTCCACCCCAGAACAGGGACCGCGATCTTGGGGGACGGGCCTGGAATCTGGATTTGTGCAGTGTCTTGGTAAGTCTATCTGAGGCCTAGTCTTCAGGTCTACACTTGGGAACCAAGATTTGGGAAACCATCCCAAGGAATCCCAATGCAAATGTTAACAAAACGCTTATTCTGAGTTGTACTGTCAACACAGAAGATGCTACGTGAGAGGCCCAACTTTCCAATATTTGAAAAGTGACTCAGCCACAATCACGTCATTTCACAAAGGGCACTGCGGCCAGCCCATGCCCCAGGGACGCCACTCAGGGGCCTTCCCTCTCCTGTCCTCAAGGACCCAGCACCCCCTGGCAAGGGGCCAAAGGAGCACCGAGGACACTCCCACGTGATAGGGCAAAGGGAAGTGTTCACCCCCTCACAGAACACCAGCCTCCAGCGCCTCATGGTCTCTGCCCCAAAAATACTGCCAGCAAGACAGCCGGTCGGAGCTGCAGCCTTGCTCTCGTCTCCAACTCCCGACTCAGGGTCAACGAGGTCTCAGATCCCAATGCAGACAAACCGGACTTTCTCTTGTCCTGCAGAGGCCGCAGCCCTCAGCCGCAGCGTGCATAAAGGCCTGGCGTGCTGCCCTCGCGGGCGTGTCGGGAGTGCTCGGGCCACCCCTATGGCCTTTGGGACAAAGACCCTGGCGGTGCGTTCAGAGCTCCTCTGTCTACGTTGGTGTTTACTTCTCAGCTCTCCTCCTCAAGAACTGGCTGTGACCGGGCACACCCCTCGGCCCTCCCCTCCCGACACCGGGAGAGGCACCTCTGACCTGCTGCCACTGCTCAGTGTGCTCTGAAGCAGAAGGTGCGTGGTGCAAACCCCACAAAACCAAAACCAAGCACAGTGCTGTCCCATGCGTGGTCTGGGTCGGACGGTCAACGGACACTGAGGAGGGCGTCACAGGGAGGCTGCTGCCGGCCGCACTCAGGGGTTGAACTTCCTACCCAGAAGCCATGCCAGCACCGCGTCCCTGCACTACTGCCCATAGACCATGGTGACGGGCGCTGCGGGCACCCCCACCTCATCCAGCTGTCAGCCCCTCCTGCATTTCACAGGCATGACCCTTGCTTCAGAGGCAACGCTCGCTCGGGCAGCTGCCACTGAACCCCCTGCATTCACTGTTCCGGAAACCAGAGGAGCATCCACACGTGTCACCACAGCTGCGCGCTCAGCACAGGGTGTCTACCCCACAGCCCGGAGGCCGCGTGAGGCCCTCCATCAGCCCAGCCATTTGGGGCCACAAACCTCACACCTCATGTTCAAGTGCAAGTGGGCCCACTGATGGGGAAGCAGCTGGAAGCCAGCCGGCCTCTGTAGACACGCTCAGGCAGTGCCCCCTCCCCAACAGTACCCCGAAGAGCCCTTCTTCAGTCTTTTTGAGTGAGCTCCTGAGTGTGCTCTTCACACCCAACAGCGGGAGGGGAGAGAGGGAGGGAGGGAGGAAGGGAGGGAGGGAGGAGGGGAGGGGCCACGAAGGCCTTCGTACCTGAACTCCTTGGTGCTCGCCAGGGCAGGCGAGGCAGACAGGCTGCGGGACTTGGCCCGACCCCTGATGGGGGCGCCGAGCACCCAGTCCTCATCCCCAGAACACGCGGAGCAGCGGTAGGAGGCCGCGTCTGCACTCGGCCCCTTCCTCATGTTGACTTTTTCTTGCTCCATTTCCATCGTTGATGAACGAGGGCTTTGTTGAGAAACACGCTGACCCCTTAGTTTAATAAAATAAAGGAAGTAAGTAAGTGTGCACAAAACAATGTCTACACATGCGTGTTCCTAGGCCATCAGGGAAATGGCCGAAATCCACTTTACCAAAGAACTTTGAAAATAGCCTGTTTCCATCCAAAACATACTGAGAACTCAAGAACCTCTCTGGTTTTTAAGAAGTCTAGAAGAGCTGAAGGTCGAAGAAGAGGAAAACCACCTGGCCAGGGCTGCGAGCAGCATTTTCTCACAAACCAGGGCGGGGATGCAGCAATTCACAGAGACTCGGGGCTGTGATTTTAAGCATCCGAGTCCAGGAAAGCTCAACAAATAGCCTCAGTAACAGTGGCCGGCAGGTACACATGACTCCAGGCCCTGGAGTCCAGGCTTTTAATCCAGCGCCAGTGAAACACCAAAACTGACCTATTTAAGCCTCAAGGAAAACTTCAACTTCCAAAAAGTAGTGAAGGTAGTGAGAACTTTCTCTTCTGACTACAGTACAATAAAACCAGGACGAGAGCAGAAACAGAAAGAAAGCCGCTCTGGGGACGTACGGACTTCCTTTTAACCAACTTAGGGATCAAACGACACCAACGCCAATGCTACAGCACATGGAAAAGATAAGAGTGTAAACTCGAAACACAGCCCGTGCCTCACGCCCGTGAAACTGTGCTAAGACTCTTGAGAATGAAGAGTAACAAGCTGACGGTTTACTCAATAAAGCGAGAAAAGGAATAAAATCAGCCCGAGACAGGCAGAACAGGTGATGAAAATAGAGGCAGAAATCAATACACTGAAAAATGGGAAAAGAACACAACTTGGACAAAAACTGTAATAAATAAACCAGTGTCGATCGAGGGATTAAAAGAAGTATGCTAATTGGAAAACCTGGAGCAGAAAGTAATTCTCGAAGACAATACCCGACTGACTGGAGAAGGAGGGATAACAGACCTCACACAGTGGCGGCTGAGGCTGAGGCTGGGCCTGCCAGGCCCTCTCAGGAGCCAAAGAGAACAGGACGGGCTTCATGGCTTAGGAAGACCCCTACGAGGGGCACCCAGGTGGAAGCCAGCTGAGTAAGTGCCACACAACTCACTTCACCACAGGCCCAGGAAGCAAGGTCACAACACACCCCATACGTTCTATCACAGAGGAAAACGCCCTCTTAACTTGAGGAAGAGGCAGCCGCTGGCACTAGAGGGACAGATATGGGGAGGAGGGCAGGAGGAAGCTCGGAACTCCAGACAAGCCTGTGATCTTCAAGTTAAGGTCAAAGGTGACAGGTCCCTGAACACACACACACACACACACACACACACACACACACACACCCGTGCTTCACAATCACCTCGGGCTTTGGAAACTCTGAGTTCCCACACCCCGCCTGGACCCACAGGCATCAGCTCTAAAGTGCCCCCCCCAGGTGATTCTAATGTTTAGCTTGGGGTGACAACACTGCCTAGTGGAGCAAAATCCCCCAAAGCTTCAGAAACTGATGTTTTATCCAAAGAGACGGCAAATTCAATGAAAAGCAGAACCTACAAAAACATGTCTGATATAACCGCTCCTATCTGGCACTGCATGGTGACTACAGCCAGTGCAATAAGGCAAGAAAATGAAATAAAGGCAGAACACACGTGCAGGTGACATGGTCTTCTACGTAGAAAATCAGGAATCTACAAAAAAGTGACCACAGCTAATAAGTGAGTTTATTAGCAAGGTTGCAGGAGACAAATTCAATACACAAAAATAAATTGTAGGGCCGGCCTGGTGGCTCAGGTGGTTGGAGCGCCGTGCTCCTAACACCGAAGTTCGCCGGTTCGATTCCCACATGGGCCAGTGAGCTGCGCCCTACAGCTAAGATTGTGAACAACGGCTCTCCCAGGCGCTGGGCTGCCATGAGCAGCTGGAGGTTGGTGTGAGCTGCTGTGTGCTGCCGCGGGTTACTGTGTGCCACCATGAGTAGCCGGCAGCCGGCGAGAGCCACCATGAGCCGCTGTGAGCGGACGACCAACAACCGGCGACCGACTGTCTCAGCGAGGGGGGGGCGGAGCGCAAGGCTCATAACACCAGCAGGGGCCAGGGAGCTGTGTCCTACACAACTAGACTGAGAAACAACGGCTTGAACCGGAGTGGGGGGGGAGGCGGAAGAAAAGGAGGAAATAAATGATAATGAGATGTAAATGTAACAAAACAAACAGAGGCCTTGTATGCGGAAGATAATACAACACTGATGAAATGAAATCCAAGAGGGGAGATGACCCCGCACATGGGCTGGAAGACTCAACACTGTAAAGGTGTCACTTCTCCCAAAATTGATCTATAGGTTTAATATAATTTCTATAAAAATCCAGGCAAGCTTATTGTAAAATTTACCTGGAAAGGTACGGGTGCTGGAACAGCTAACACAATTTTTAAACGGAAGACCAGAGGGAGATGAACTGCTCTGATCTGAGACTTAATCTCCAATGATAATGATCAAGACCGAGGCATCTGGTGGAAGGCAGACACACAGATCAACGGGACAGGGTGGAGCCCAGAAATAGGACACAAATATGCTCAACTGACGTGTGCCAAAGGTGACACATGCGTCAGTGGGGGAAAGAGAGTGTTTTCAGCAAACGGTGCTAGAGCAATCGGACACCCAGAGGCAGAAAAGTGAGCCTCAACCCAAACTTCATACTTAACACAAAATCGAACTCAAAATGGATCAAAATCAGTTACATTAGAAATACACCATAAACTATAAAACTTTTTAAGAAAACATAGGAGAAAATTTGGGGCACCAAGGCCAAAGAGAATTTTTTATACATGATATAAAAAGCACAGTCCATAAAAGGTAAAAAACATAAACTTCATTCAAGTTAGAAACTTGCTCTGTGGAAGATACTGTCGAGAGGACTAAAAATCAAACTACACAGAGTGGCCAGTTAGCTCAGTTGGTTAGAGCACGGTGCTAATAACACCAAGGTTGCCAGATCGATCCCCACATAGTCCACTATGAGCTGCCCGCTCTTTAAAAATAAAAAAAAAATCAAGTTACAGACTGGAGAGAACATTTGCAAACTAGATATCCAACAAAGGACTCTATCTAGACTATATAAAGAACTCTCAAAGCACAATAAAAAAGCATAGAATCCAATTAGAAACGGGCAAGAGATGAACAGACCATGGTAAGTATAAGTGTGGGAGAAACCAGTATTTCATTAGCCACTAGGAAATGCAAGTAAAACCACAAGGACATTGCCACACACCTACTGGGACCTCTGAAATTACTCAAGCCAGGGCTGTGGAGAAACCATCCCACACACTGGGTGGGAACGTGACAGGCACCGTCACTCTGGAAGACAGGTGGGCCGTTTATTATAAAAACTAAAGCTACCTGGGCATTTATCCCAGAGAAACAAAACTGATGTTCACATAGAGTCTGCCTCTGAGCGTCACCTGAGCGTCACCTGCGCGTCACAGCAGCTTTCCGTGCAGTGGCCAAAGGTTGAGATAGGCCAAAAGCTGAGATGGCCCAGCTGCTGAAGGGATGATCACACGTGGTATATCCACACAATAGGAGGGAATGATCAACGGAGACCTGCAACCGTGTGGCTGGATCTCAGGCATCATGTGCGAAAGCCAACCTGAAAGGGCCACAGACTGATGGAGCCCAGGTACACATTCTCGGAGTGACAAAATTAAAGGGGGGAACAGACGAGCAGTCACCAGAGAATGTGGATGGCAACTGGGGCGGGGCTACTCCTCAGTGTGACGAACACTTCTGAATCTCAATTGATCGTGTTGGTGGTTACACAAATGCAGACATGGGGGAACACCACACAGAATCACACATGCGTACAATCCGGCGAAATCACCATACTTTTCCAACACCCACTTCCTGGTTATCATGACACTGGGAAGCGGCACAGAGGCTCTCTGTACTCTTTACAACCTCCTGGGTGTCTGTAAGTATTTCAAAAAAGGTTAATAAAAAAGGATAAACAGGGCCAGCCCGGTGGCTCAGGCTGGAGCACAGGTTGGAGCTCCGTGCTCCTAACTCCGAAGGCTGCCGGTTCGATTCCCATGTGGGCCAGTGGGCTCTCAACCACAAGGTTGCCAGTTTGATTCCTCGAGTCCCACAAGGGATGGTGGGCATCGCCCCCTGCAACTAAGATTGAACACGGCACCTTGAGCTGAGCTGCCGCTAAGCCCCCGGATGGCTCAGTTGGTTGGAGCGCGTCCTCTCAACCACAAGGTTGCCGGTTCGACTCCCGCAAGGGATGGTGGGCTGTGCCCCCTGCAACTAGCAATGGCAACTGGACCTGGAGCTGAGCTGCGCCCTCCACAACTAAGATTGAAAGGACAACTTGACTTGGAAAAAGTCCTGAAAGTACACACTGTTCCCCAATAAAGTCCTGTTCCCCTTCCCCAATAAAAAAATCTTAAAAAAAAAAGGATAAACTAATCAAATCACTAACCACAAATGTATTTGAAACTGCCTATTCTATTACATATTATCCAGGAGCTGTTACTTGCAAAGACTAACTTGATGACTAGGCAGTAAACTAATTTATGAGATAATCATATTGACTATGAAAACCAGCTTTTAAAATTTATGTCATCCCCATCACGCATGTTTTGAAAATGGTGAAGCGGGGCTCACATTTAGTTCAAGTTTGGTTGGCCTGTTAACTGTTCTAAAGGACGCAATTCTAACTCCATCTAAGTTGCTGACAGCAGGAATCTAATTTTAAAAAACAACTTCTGCATAGGAAAGTTTAATTAGGAAAATAGTGTTGGAGCACAGTAACAGAGTATTCAGAGATAAAGAACTCACAAGATGATGAGACACACTGAAATGCCAATAAGTCACACACACACCTAACACAATACATGATGTCCAGAGTGAGCTCTCAACACGTATGCTGAAATACTGAATGGAGAAGTAGTTTATTTGGTGACAGAAACGGAAAACTATCCAACCTCATTATTAGCACTGAGTTGGGGAAAAGGTGTCTATTAAATCGCCTTTCTCTTCTTCTCCCCCTCCCCCCAATAACACTCAGTGCAGGGAAGGATGTGCTGAGATGTGTGAGTGGAGAAAGACCTTCCGAAAAGTTCAATGGCCACGTCAAGCAAGAGCCTGAGCTTCCACCCATGCGCCTTCCAGGACAGAGATGTGAAGGGCCTTTGCGGAGAGGTGGCTGCACCCCTCCTACGCAGAGGAGAAAATGAGGGTCTGTGCGGCTCTACCTGAAACCAGTCTCACCCCATCTTGTTCACTGCAGTGAGTGGGGCACCTCCACCTTCTGTCTCTGAATACTTTTCACTGACTGTCTAACAAGTGTTTACCCGTCCCATGCATTAAACTTCCGCAATGTGGCAATGTGGGTCAGGGCAAGAGGACAAATGGAAGTCCGCCAGTACAAACAACAGTCACAAGCCGACCCCGACCTGTGCAGGACTCAAGGCCACAGTGCTTGCCCAGGTTTAAGTGGACGGAGTGACGCCCCCCAGAGGAGGCCCTGCAGGCTGGTTCCAACCCGCCAGCCCCCCAGCTCCCCCCACCGCAGGTCCCCTCCCACTGTTTCTTGACGCCCCCTGAGCTGTTGTAACACAGGAAAGTTGTGATTTCAGGTAACAAAGATGTGGGTCTATCAACTGCCATAAAAAACCACCTGCCTCTTCATTTTGCAGGTTAAACCTACTTTTGCTCAAGCGCTAAATCAATACATCGACTGTTTCCTGTTGTACTTGTCAGGGGCACCTTTCCCTTATTTGTCGGCCTCCTACAGGCCCCAAGAACTGCTACTTTGCCAGCCGGCTGGGAGACCCCGGTATCACGCGGTTTTGTGCTAGCAACGTAAACCTACCCGCAAGTTCAAAGAAAAACCAGGCCGTCCTCCAAGTGCAACCACTGTGTTAGGCCCTGTGCTAGCACTTGCCCCTGTCCTCGAGACCCTTGGTGGCAGTAGCACAGGTGACAAGGAAAGGACTCCGTGTGACCGCTGGGCACAGAGGTCTGCAAGGCCGAGCGGTGGGGGGCGTCGTCCAGAAAGACGGGAGAATAACTCATTTATCCCCCCGGGAGGGCGCGGTGAGACCACGGACGAGGGCGCGGTCTGCACGATTCCCGAGACCGATGAGTAAGTCTCCGAGGAAGGAGGCGGTAACCAGTTATTCAGGAGCAAAGGCGCCCGAGCGCGGGGCGCGGCGGCCCGGCGGCCCGCGGGGCCTCGGGCCAGCGGGCGGAGATCGGCACCCAGTGCAGAGGCGCCTGCGGAGACCACCGCGTAGTTTGAAGCCCCGGCCTGAGCGCTGCCCAGGAGGGCCAGACGCCCAAGCCGCCCACGACACGCGGGCTCGGGGAGGCCGCCCAGCGGCCGCCCGGGGGGCCGGAGCTCGAGTTGGGGTCGGCCGCTCAGGCCCGGCCCACGTGGGGGAGACGCCGCATTCCCCGGGGCGGGGGCAGCGGCCAGCGCGTCCGGCGTCCACACCCGGGCGCAGGGCCCCGATCCTCCTACCCCGGCTCCCCGCGACCCCAGACGGCGGGCCGGGCCCAGCGGCGGCGCGCACTCACCGTTCGTTGCCGCGGGCACCTACGGGGCCGGCCCCTCGCTGGGCCGAGCCCGCGGACCCCGCTGCCCCTCCGCCGCTCGCCGTCGCTAGCCGGCCCCCGGCGCCGCGGCCGTACCCCGCCCCATGGCCGCCCGGCCCGCGGCGCCGGCCCGCCGAGAGGCAATGCCGCCGCGCCGCCAGTGCGCACGCGCGCCCCCGCCCCACGCATGCGCCCGCCCCGCCCGCCCCGCCAGGCGCCTGCGCCCCGCTCCCCGCCCACCCCCGCGCAAATGGGGCGGGACGCACGGACGCCCGCCCAGGATTGGGGGAGGCGGCTGGGGCGGGGCCAGTGGCCGGATCCCGGCTGCCCGCCAACCACCAATCCCTGGCCTCCAGACTCCCGCGTCGGCAGCCTGCGGGCCCGCACCCCCTGACCCTGGCCCCTGGTCGCCCCGCTCCCCTGTACCGCAGGCCGGGCTGGCTGACTGCAGGCCCCGATGAGTGACGATACCACCCGCCCAGATTCCATGACTGCCCCGGCGTGCCTCTGCTTAGAAGGAGCGTGGTTTGGGAAGCAAACCTCGCTGTGAGCAGGCGGCACAGAACCCCGTCCCTAGGCTGCCAGCGCAGCTGGGGGAGCGCGCCTCGCCCACCCCACGCAGTCTGGCCTGGCGGGTCCTCGCACACCACCCCGCACCTCGGTGGCTCTGGGCTTGCCGACACTTTCCGCCCCCCCCCCCAGGATTGGCGGACCCAGAGAGGAGGCAGGGCGCCAAGGCCACAGTGCCCACCTTGTAGCTTCTGGGGGAGGTGCCAGGTACCGGTTTGCTGAATCGAAGGTTACCCAGGAATCGTGTCCCAGCCGCGTCAGGGACACGGCTGTGAACAAGCTGCTGCAGGGTCACTGTAGATGAACCAGGCTATGCACTGTGGGGTGCTTTGTAACCTGCCTGGCTCCCCGAGTGCCAGCCATCACTGCTTCTCTACGCTGGGGTTTCCCTAACACGGAGCACACGGCCCCCCTGCAGCAGCCTGGCCCCCGGCTTTCCCCAGGCCCTCATACCTCCTGCTGTTAGTCTTCTGCAGCTGGGACTCCTGGCCCTGTGTCGAGACCTGGGACACTGCTGTCACAGAAAAGGTCACGTCTCACTGCTGTCCTGGGACCATTGGGCAGTGAGGTCACCAAAGGTGGCTGGAATGTGGGGGCAAGGATGATGGGAATTTGAGGGGATTTCTCAACCTCTGCGACTTCCCCATCTGGTTGTTTTGTAATCCCAGCTGGTTCTCCAAAATGACAAGCCACACCCACAGGAGAGGCCTTGGAGTTGTCCTTTTGCATGTAACATTAACATAATATTAAACATGATCCAGCTCTGGCACTGGGCCAGACCTCCCGTCTAGAGCTGGGCAGTCTACAGAGAAGGCACCAAGGCATGAGTGCGAGCAGTGTCACTAGCCTAGGTCCCATAACAGTCACCCTTCCTGTGTACCCTTCTCTAAAGGGAACTTGTGCAGGTGTGTGCTTAGAGTCACAGAAACCTTCTGTCCCCCCGGACCTCCGGACCTCGAGATTTCAGGCTGGAGAGCTTCCCCATTTCAGAGATGAGGAAACAGACTGAGGCTTGCTTCAGCTGCCTCGGGTTGTGCAATTTCTCCCAGAAGGCCAGGTCCCACCCTGGGTAATCAAGAGGCTTGGAGCTCACACCCTTAAGGGCTTTCAGTTGGTTAGAAAACAATGCTGGGAGGGGTGCCTTAGGGCACCTGGAAGGTTCCCAACGGAGGTGTGCCTTGGGCTGAATCCAAAGGCTGAGCTGGCTGTAGTGGGGAGAGGAGAGGGCCAGCAGTGAGAACAGAGGCTGGGGTGGGGGTGGGGATGGGGGTGGGGATGGATGCTAGTCAGGCCAGTTTGGGTTGGGCATAGGATTAGGGGGTCTGCCTCAGAGGGCCTCAGGAGTCTGGAAAGGCAGGAAGTCTTCCTTCTGGGCCAGCGTGGGTGACACGCCCAAGCTGTAATCTTCCTGCAGGCAGAGCTGCAGACCCTTAACATAATTTGCTGTTTCTTTGTCTTAAACACGGCTCCCACATTGTATAAGCTGCACACCCCCAAAACCTGGACACACCCTCTTGTGAGGGTTGAATGATGGGGGACAGCAGGGTTGATGGGGAAGGAGAAGCCGGGAGCCTGGGCCATGGAGGGCGGTGTTTGTTGGGGCTGCTCTCCCACAGCTGGACTCATGGGGGGGCAGAGGCACCCTGGATTTTGGGTGCAGCCTGGGGGGTGCTGCCTGGCTTTCGGGTGCAGTCAGGGGGTGCCCCAGGCTCTCAGGTGCGGTGGCAGGAAGGAGTGTTCCTCTTCTGGCTCCTGCTCCCAGCTCTGGCCTCTGCTGTGCCGGCTGGAAGAACGGGATGAACAGAGGCTGCCCAGCACACAAAACGGGCCTGGGTTGCAGGGGAGGCCGGGAGGCACCCAGGCTCCCTGTGGCGGGGGTGTGTCTACGCGAAGGGCATCTTGTCTCCCAGCCTCTGGCCTCCAGCCAGCATGCCTAGGACAAGTCCGTCCCCTCCTGCCTGGTCTTACCTCCCCAGGGGCCAGTGTTCCAAACTGTCCACTTGGCAGGTTTTAGGAGACAGGGTGAGGGAGCAGTCTCTTTTCCTGCAGACCTACTAAATGCCAGACACACAACTGTGTCAGAGCAAAACCTTCACCTCGCAAAGGGACCCACCCTGACTGGAGACAGGAAGAGCACTGGGCAGGGGGAGCCCCACAGCTGCGAACCTGGGGTGGGTGGGGGATGTCTTTGGTGGTGAAGCGTCCAGCGCCGCCCACTCTAGCACCTCACACACAAGGCCTCTAGGAAGCAGGTGCTTTTGTGGTCAGTTTTCACGGGGAATCGGGGGCACAGAGAGGCCAAGTAACTTGCTGGAGATCACTCAGCGAGGATGCGGAGCGGCAGTTTGGCCCTGGCTCTGGGAAGGACACAGCAGGATTCGAGGCGGGGGCAGGGCTGGGTGGGCTTGTTCTCGCCCCGCCCACTGGGAGCAGCCCAGAGCAGTCCCCCAGGCAGGTAGGGGAGGGCGGGTGTGTGCTGCTGAGGACTCCCTTGTCACCGCAGGGCAGCAGGGACCCTTGCCTTCCAGTCCCCAGGGGTGGGGCCACGTTGAGAGCCATGCCCTGGGAAGAGGTGGCAGCTGCTGTCCTCCACTCTCGCACTCTAAGGTTTTGTCTCACTTTGGTAGCAGACGCTCATTTTTCCTTCCAGGATGCTGGTTTTTATTCAGACTGAGATGAACGCTGCAGTCAGAAGGGAAGGCTGTCTCTGGAGTAATGCCCTCAGATATCTCAGCGAGTGAAGAGGGAGCGAGGGCCACCCCAGGACAGCACGGGTCAGTCTGGATGGTGACAGGTGGACAGGGCTGCTGGGCCCATGCTGCTCTGAAGGGCCTGTCGGAGGACCCTCCTTTCATGGACTCCTTGTGATGGGGACAAGAGATGGCAGGAGTGGGCAGCCCAGGGGCGGTGAGGCACTGCCCAGGCGACCAGTTGGCCAGTCCTGATGCGCGGGGAAGGCGGCCGCCTCCAGACTGAGCGGCCGCCAAGAAGCAGCCACACCAGGCCCTCATGTCCAACTGCTTTATTACATCTTAAATAACAGTACAGTTTAATACAGTATCTATCTTGCAGCCAGCTTCCTTGCAGTACAGACGTAAAATTAAATATGAAAGGTGGAAGGGTACAGGGAGCAGACAGCTTAGAGGTGTGGATGGGAAGGGCTGGGGCTCCCGCTGACTCTGCAGGCCCAGGCCTCCGCGAGTCCGCACTTCTGTACAGGGTGCTGCAGACGGACAGACGAGAAGCCACTACTGCTGCTACGGGAGTGCGGGGCCACCACGCTCCTGTCCAAACGCTGCTGCTGGCCCCGGGCTCGCCACAGACCCAGAGATGTCCACCTCAGGAAACTGACCGGCGTCCCATGCCCAAGGCTCGCTCCACGGGGGACAGGCCGAGAGGAAGTTATGAAGAGGAAGGCCGGATGCCCGCCCCTGCCCCCGCCCCCCAGAATCCAACAGCGATCATTTGGAACAGGACTTGTTTAGAGAAACGAAGAAACAGTGACTTATCCTGCTACTCAAGCGTGTAGAGCTGCGGACTGTACTGCTTCCGGAGCGTGCAGAGTCGCGACAGGAAGTGGAGAGAGAGCCGCAATGGTTACAATTCAGAGGTTATTTCTTCAAAGAAAAAGAACAACTGAGGACCGAGTCCTATATGCACGGTTGAGCATTTCTACAGCATGCGAGTCTAAGGGGTCACCCACCCAATATGGCAAACGACCAAATGTTTTAAAATTTAACTTAGAAACTTTGAGATCATTATTTTCAAAACATTGATTTGTACATGGTTTCATACACAAAGAGTTGACTATCCGAGCACAGGATGGGCACCTCTCTTGAAAACAGAGGTTCTCGAAGGCCGGGTGGGGCTCAGGGTGGAGCCAGGCAGTTGTTAGAAACTCCCCCCAACTTCACAGGGAAGGCCGGGCTGGGAGGGTGAGAAACTGAGAAGGCAGGGTGGGCAGGGCAGAAAGTGCCTGTTTGGACTTGGCCAATGACAGTCACACATCCAAGACTGTCAACAGCATGTGCCTGGTGACATCACTTCTCAGCATAGTCCTTTCTAGGCCACATCTGTGCACGACAATTCTGGGAAACCAGACAAGAAAGAAAAACCGGGGACTAAGTTTACATCACTGACAATTTCAGAGAGGCTGCACTAGACCCTCTTTCTCTGTCTAACTAGTGAACATAAAAGGAGATAGATGTCTTAAAAAGGAAATACGAACGTTTTCAAAATCCTGTTACGAACACAACCTGAAACTTAGAGCCCATTACAGGTAAAGTCCGCAATGGTTTTGCACCAGCATCTCCCCAACAGGGTCCCTGGTCTTAAATTCAAACCAACTAGTGAGCTGGTGTGTCTCACAATCACACTCAAGTGTACTCTCTGGTTAACATTTTTATTACAGTATTTCCTTTTAAATTCATTCAAGACAAAAAGACAAGACAATGGTCCCGGAAGGAATGCGTGAGTCGTCGAGTTTACAGCAGATTCTTCTCTGTGGGGATTGTGCTCTTGGTCTCAGCAGTTAAGTGAAGGAAAGATCTTGCCCTTTTGTAGTTCGGGGTGGGGGGGGGGGCGTCCACGTTAGTAGGGTGGATTGGAAATGCTGTCACTGTAACGCTTCAGGGTGGGGTGGTCTTCCAGTCACCATGGCGTCCACCTGCTGTTTCAAACAGAGTTTAAAAAATCGCACAATGAACAGCCTTAAATTGGGACGCAGTCTCAGAGCTGTGCCTCCTACTGCTCCGAGGCACATGGCACCCCCCTTACCGTGGGTCCCAACCCACCAACGCCAGCTCAGAACTCAGCGGGAAACCACGCGGATGCCATCGCACGTGTCCCGAGAACTACATGCAGGACGAGCAGGGAAGGGCACCGGGCTGCCCCCTTACCTGCCGGCTTAGTTCCAGATCTTGAGGAAGCTGTCCCAAGACCCTGTCGCCACAGCCATCCCGTCGTCAGTCACCCCCAGGCAGCTGACGCGGTTGTCATGCCCGGCCAAGACACCTGGAAGCGATGACAGCAGTCACTCTGGGTCCCAGAGATGTCTCTCTCACCCAGTGACGCATTGACACTGTGAGGCAAACCCAGGACCCGCTACAGCCCGTCCTACGAGGCCTGGGTGGCCAGGAGAGGACGCCGGGAAGGGTCTGGTCGGCTGGAAATTAGACTGAAGTCTGAAGCGCGGGGGGCTAGGGCACTTCTGTCTTAGAAACACTGTGGGCACACCTCCAGCCAGGACAGGTGTCCCCACAAGAAACACTGCAGAAACACCGGCAACCAGCCTGTCCCGGGCAGCACGGTGACAGGAACAGGCGCGCACACACACACACACAGTAGGGCCTCTCATAGCAGCTCCTGAGCACTTGCAAGGGTAAGAACTGAAATAAAAAACCCGAACTACCTCAGTCTCAGACAATGACCGCACGAGAGTGTAAGCTGCGAGCTGCCCTTCTGCGTCTGTGACCCCCGGGCCTAGTGCGGGACACAGTGAGGGTCACAGAGACAGGCCTCCCATCAACACCATAATCATCAGCTGGTATCCTGCCCTTCCACAGGAACTGAGGGCTGACTTCAGAGACCCCCCACCCACACCCAACGCCTGCACCCAGCAACGTCACAGCTGCGTGGGGGACCAGCATCCAAGGTGGAGCAGGGCTCTCCACGGCCTCGCTTGGCTTCCAGGGTGCTCAGCCGCACCGTGAACAGGGAGCTGGGGCCCAGGCAGGAGGAACAGGGGAAACGAGAGAAGAGTTCTCCCAGGGCAGGGAGTAGAGCCACCCAGAAGCAGAAGCCAAGGTGAGACCCCACAGGTCCCGGGGTCACACTCCCTCAGCACTGAGACTAACAGAGCGCAACAACATGAGGGGTCAGTCCGTCCCACCCCCAAGTCCTCGTCTTTCGCCCCCCGTCGCGATGCACTTGACACCACCACACCTGCCCTTGCTGTGTGGCCTCAGGCTCTACACCTCACCGGCACACCCGCCTGGTCTGTGCTCCGTGAGCAGGCGACAGTTCCGGCACGCGCGACCGGACGGGAGAGACAGCCGGTGGGGCCTGAACACCCAGCCGCTCACCTGTTCCCGCCAATGTGGCAGACCCATGCCCCTCAGAAGTGCACGTGGGACCCAGAGGCTGGGCGCCTCCAGCCTGTCCCCTGCCCCTGTCCAGGCCAAGCCACGGGGCTGGTAGTACAGTCAGGTGCGCGTGTTCCTTGCCAGCCTGACCGACAGAAACCTACACTGTTCGGCCTGTGTGAGGAGCCACGTGCAGCCTGCGAGACGTGCGGTGGACGGCCCGCGCTCACCCACCTGCCCTGTCGGCTTTGAGCGCATCCCAGACGTTGCAGTTGAAGTCGTCGTAGCCGGCGAGCAGGAGGCGCCCGCTCTTGGAGAACGACACGGAGGTGATCCCGCATATGATGTTGTCGTGGGAGTAGGTCATGAGCTCCTGGTCCGCACGGAGGTCGAACAGTCTGCAGGTGGCGTCGTCTGAGCCGGTGGCAAACGCATTGCCATTTGGAAAGAACTGGAGTGAGGAAGCACAGTGTGCCGAGGCACAAGGTAAATACCGGAAACAGGCCACGCAAGAGCAGGGCTACTGCTGGCGCAGAACCAGACACCGGCCAGGGCAGGACTCTGGCAGGATCCGGAGGCCACTCCACAGGGGCCGGGCAGCAGCCTGGGGACCAGGACATGGGGCTCTGCGTTGAGTAAACTGCAGGAGTGCCTCCAACACAGGAGCACATCTCATCTTAGTGTTTTTCCACAGGAACATAAAGGTGTGGGCATCACCAGTGGGTCTGGGCTGCTCCGCAGGCCGCCAGCAGTCAGGCTGACCCGGGAAGGGACCCCCGGCCAACCAGTCGTGTCCCTGCACGTCTCCCCTCAGGGCCAGGCCCCTCAAGTCTGTGGACAAGCTAGCCTGGCCTGCAGGGGAGCCCCACTTCCCCAGGACGGGGAGCGGGCCCGGGACACAGCAGACACCTCCAACGTCTGTGAGATTCACGGTCTGCACACAGCAGCTGGCCCCCCCGAGGGCTGAGCACATCACACCCAATTTTCTACAGGGATCTTCTGGTAAATTCAGTTGTATTTGTATAGAAAAGAGAACATCTAACCCTAAAAACATTTTCAAGTGATATGATGCATTCTGCACGCCCTGGGCACCAGTCTGACCCCCGACCCACACCGCAGGACCCCAGCACTCACACAGATGGCGTTGATGTCTGACTCGTGGCCGGTGAAGGTCTGCCGACACATCCCTTCTCGCACGTCCCAGAGTTTGGCTGAAGCGTCACAAGCACCAGAGACAAACAGCCTGGTGTCAGGAGCGAGAGAAAGGCTCATCACATCCCCGGTGTGTCCGGTAAACGTGGTCGTCTGCTGGCCGGTCTCGATGTCCCACAGAGCGCTGCGGTAGGAGACATGACAAGCAGTTTCTCAGATGCCCGGTCAGAACCACCCAGGACCACAGGAAACCTCTGTGCTTTTCCTTAAGACAAATCTCAATTCGTAATGCAACTTTGTTTGGAGGGAAACAAAGCAGACAAACGACAATCAGGTGAGTGCTTGGCCACGCGCCTGCGTGACTGTGACCTCCACGTCATCTGAAACCCCAACAAAGAGGGAGCCAGTGTCCCGTTACAGCAGGGACATAGGATGTGGGGGTGCCTGCCACACACACGCTGCTAAGGGCTGGAAGAAGCTCCTGGCTCGTGGCCCAGATGGGGCAGAGGACAGTTCTGTCTGTTCTGCCAGCTCAGTGCCCTCGGGGGTCCTACAGGCTGGGGTGTGGGGATGACACCAGGCAAAGCCATGGCTTGGAGCAACACCAACCGCAGAGGAGCAGAACGTGTGCTGTTCCTGTGCATCAGACCCACGGAAAGCCAAGCCACTGAAAGGCTCCTTTCGCATCAGGCCTGATTAATGTCCAGAATCTCATTTCCTACTTGCCTAGAGCTGCAGACGTGAGGCGAGCAGTGTGAGACGGATACTCACCAGGTAGTGTCTCCAGAGCTGGTGACGATCTGATTGTCGTCCAGGAAGCGACAGCAGGACAGGTAACCTAGAAAACAGACACAATGAGCCCAAGTTGCAAGCACCACGACCCCATGGCCCTGTAAGTGGAGAAGCCGTGGGCAGCATGGAATGGACACCCCTGGAGTCCCACACGTCGGTGAAGACAAACGCCTCGTCAGCTCCTGGCCCCAGCCCCGTGGGTGCACAGGAAGAAAGGACAAACAGCAGTATGTCACGTGCACAGCTCACATGGCCACACCTCCCCGCTCTTCTCAGCACCATGAGTCCATCGTGCCCACTCCCATCCCGCTCGCTCTCTCGCTCGCTCAGTCACTCACTCCACAGGACGTTGTGGGGAGAATGGCGGATGGCCCAGGTGTTGGGGGAAAGCAGGGAGAGGGTGGTCTGCAGAGGCCCCGAGCCCTCCAGGAAGGCATGCTGAGCAGGGTTGTCTTTCCTACAAGACAGAAGCTGTGGTCGCCTGAGCATGTGGGAGGCCAGGCAGAGCCATGGCACCACGGCGGGGGTACAGTGGGGCATGTCGAGACTCCCAGCCATGAGCAGCTTCTGGAACCAGGAAAGGCACAGAGATGAACGGTACACTATGACTTCTCCTCAATCAGCTCTGCTGACCAGGATTCTGCTTTTGTTCCAGTGAGTGACCTTGAGAACCAGGAGTGAGTGAGTGAGTGAGTGAGTGAGTGTGTGTGTGTGTGTGTGTGTGTGTGTGTGGCGGGGGGGTGAGCCTCGCTGGAGGGCGTGGGCCCACGGCGGCTGCATGTCAGCAGGCGGGGGAGACACAACAGCATGGCTGCTCCTGTGGGCATTAACTGCCAGGCCTGCCGTGCCCTGGAACCTT
Organism: Rhinolophus sinicus; assembly: GCF_057876585.1. NCBI lineage: Eukaryota > Metazoa > Chordata > Mammalia > Chiroptera > Rhinolophidae > Rhinolophus > Rhinolophus sinicus. Next base: position 713,348 of record NC_142514.1, read on the forward strand.
GTCCCCAGTCCACACCAGGGCACGTGTGATGCTGCATGAGTCGGTAAAATCAGAAGCAGAAGAAACCCACCGAAGGGTTCAGATGTGGAAAGTACAAGAATACCGGAAAAGAAAGCATTCCTCTAACAACTATTACTGAACTGGCTCCCAAAGAGAGAACACGAGGAGATGACAATTTTGAAATACAGGTCTGTGCGTAGAACAGAATGTGTGCTCACACATGTCCCGGAGCCCATCGCACGGGACAGGAGCGGCCAGCGCTGAAAGCCAGGCCCACAGCGACCCTCGCCTCCATCAGCCGGGCTCCCCGCAAGAACAGCACCTTCCGGGCACACTCATCTTCTCAGGGAACTTCCCGATGCCGCCTCCTGGGAGCACCCACAGTAAGGTGACCCCCCACAGGTCCATGACCCTCAGCGCACTGCCACCGCCCTCAGCCTCCACCTGTGAGCACAGGGGTCAGGGGCTCTCCTAGGTGTTGTGCACGAAGAGTGCGACCTCAAAGGCCACCTGTGTCCGCCCTCGGGTAGCTCTGGCCCAGCCACGCGGTGCCCTAGACCCAGACCGAGCGCTACAAGCACGGCTTGAGCACTGCGACATGACCTGGACTGAGCAGGGCCTCAGAGGTCAGCAAGCATCGCTGCGACCAGCAGGCAACGGGAGGGAGGGCTGTGGGGCGACCCCTCCCACGGGACAGTAACTGGCACCTGGAGTCAAGACCACGACGACTCCCAGGGCGCGTGCAGTGTGGCCGTGGGGCTGAGGGCGCAGAGCCCTTCCCCCTCCCAGCACACAGGACTCATCCCCAGAGGGCAGGAGGGAGTGTCCAGGAGGGCGGCCTCCAGCTTTCATTTTTTAACTTCCTGCAAATAGGATCTTTCAAATATATCACTTTTAATGAAACAGGGTCCGGGCTGCTGGGTCATAATCTTGTAATTCATTTGGGTACTTTTTGTATTTTGGGAGGGGAAAAGCAGTAAAATGGGTAGGTAGCATGTTTTACAAACAAACTTTCTCTCAGAAAGAAGTGGAAACCAGTACCGAGCACCACGCCCAACAGCACTGAGACAGGAACCCATCAGATACAAACACAGTGGTGCAGCCTGGTCGCCCCGTGTGGGCACCCCGTGTTTCCAGGACGGACAGCCGCCAGCAGGCCAGCAGGGAGGCAGGCTTAGAAACCAGAAAGGCTGGGCTCAGTTCTCAGCGTGGAGACTGCCCAGAGGGAATCCCTGTAAGTTCTCTCAGGAGCCTGTCGGACCATATGAACTGGGGACAAGTCCAGAGAACTGTTGGGAGAAACAGCTGTCTGTGCACTCAAGAGATTCTCAAAAGCCAGTGGCTACCATCTTTATTATTACTGAAGAATGCACAGCTTCCCTGAGGTGTGTGAGAGAGAAGTCACCTCAGGTGGAGAGAGCCCCCTCCCCAGGTGTGTGTGTGTGTGTGTGTGTGTGTGTGTGTGTGTTGTTACGTCAGGTGGAGACAGCCTGGTGGAGGGATGAGGTGAGCCAGGACAGAGCAGGCACTGAGGTCAAGGGCACGTGAAAGGCATATGGAGGTGCCCGAGGACGGAGGTGGCCATCCAGGCTGGGCCATCCAGGCTGGTCTGGTGCCAGAGAAGCAGACACACTCTCTTCTTTACCTGGAGGGCGCGCTGGTGACCCATGTGCCCTGAAGCCTGCCCACATGCAGCCCAAGATCACACCACCCAGCCTGCTACCTGATCCCGAGGCAGTGGGACGGCAGAGAAATCCTTTACCTCCAGGAATCATGTCTGTACCCGCGACAACTGGAAACTGCCCAAATGTCCAACAACGGGGACAAATTAGCGTGCCACACGCTTTAAAAATGACACTGCAGTTCTGGGTGAGAGCACAGGTCAGAACACAAATGAAGGTACTCTCGCACTCCGTTCCTTGCGTGACCGCACGCTGTACCTTTAACCCGACCACACTGTGCAGAGCACGGGAGCCTGGCTGGCACTGGGCACAAGAGCAGGCGACAGTCCTGCCCGGGCACTGCCTCTGCGCTCGCTCGCGGCTCAGCTGCAGCGGGACAAAACCAACGGCTGCTGTAGTGGCTGCTCGAGGGATGGACCGTGTGGGCCTGGCCCCGAGGACAGGCCACGGCTCCCCGAGGCTGCACAGGCGCGGATGGCAGAGGAGGAGTGGAACGCGTGTTCTTGGAGACGTTTGGTGAAGAGGAACGAGAGAGACTGAGGTAACGTGAAGATCAAAGTGAGGAAATGCCAAAGAACGGTTTTATTAGGAGGAAGGCCTCCCAGCACCCCAAGCGAGGCCAACTCCTAACTGTGTTCCGCTGAAAGCTGGACTCAGCGTGAACAGACGCGGATGGGAAAAACCTTTAGGGCCACTGGCACTCTCAGCCTCGGGCTTTTGGCAGCACTCGGTAGGGCTCACCATCACGAGGACGTCTGACAGCCCGATCTGGACAGTCACAATCCTGGCAGCTGGCGGGCAGCTGTGGAACTACCGTGGCCAACAGCGGGCATGGTCAAGATGCATGGCACCCCTGGGAAAAGGGTCCTCTCTGCTGGGGAGACTCAGCGGGAAGATGGACAGCAGGTTCACGGAGCCACCTGTGGGCTGCGGGCCGACACGCTCTGATAGGAGGCGTCGCGAGGCCCCACCTCACCGGTGTCAGGCAGTCTAGGAGGTCGTAAGTGAGCAGTGGGACCCGAGTTCCCCAGGCTGTGACCACAGAAAGCCTAAATCAGATGTCACATTTAACCACCCGCCAAAGAGCAGCCCAGCTGGACTCCTGGAGCAGAAGGACCTCAGGCAAGGTAAGTGCGTCCACAATGCGACAGGAGGTTCAGGGAAGAAGGAACCTCTGCGCTAACCCACGGCATCTGCTATGAAAACCACCTGTGAGAGTGGGCCTGGCGCCCTCGGCAGAAATGAGCGCTGCTGTCAGTACTCACTTTTCACACATAACGTAACGCCTCTGAACTGCTGCTTCCACAGAAACAGCTCTCGCTAAGTTTCATCCTCCCTTGACGTACGTAAGTACAGCAGTAACAGTGTCTGTCCCGATCACTGCGTTTACCCCTCACTCTGAGATGGACTCTTAAAAGGCAGAACTCCAACCAGACCCAAAGCGCCTGATGTTTCCTCTGCAACCTACCGGGAGGGTCTTCCCTTCACTGCACTTCACAGACAGTTTTCCACAAACCAAAGGCGGGACCCTCCACCATAACAGGGCTACAACCTGCTCACTTAACCGTGGTGACGTGTGGAGAACCCACAACACCTTAGTGCCAGCCGCGTGGCTCAAGAGCTTCCAAAGCCCGAGCAGCCAGCTCCAGGGAAAGAAGCTTCTCCTGGTTCCATGTGGGCCCTTCTTTTCAGGGGAACAGCAGCAACATAGCCCTAACCACCATGCACCTCCTGGTCGCTGACCGCAGGGACTCCCGCCCCGAGACTGTCAGGCTCTGTCACGAGGGAGGCAGGAAGCCTGCTGAGGGCACGGCTCGGGTGAAGTGTGTGGGCAGCTGAGTCTCTAAGATTCGGAGAAATGTCTCCCAACTCTGGCTTACCAAAGCGTTCGGAAGTCAACACTCAAGCCCAGAGGGCAAAGGGCCCAACAACAAGCTCTAACCAGCAGACACCGCTCACACCTTTACCTGCTGACTGAAGTGTGACTGGTGTAAGTTATCGCATTGTAACCTCTACTGGATTGGAGCTGACAATTGCATCTCCTATCTGAAGACAGTCACACTCTTAAAGGACCAAATGTTTTACACAACAACACTCAGCTCCCAGAAGTAAAATTTCATGATTCATGAAGGAAACCAAATATCTAAACTATTCCCTCTAATAACTAGTTTTATTTCAACAAACACAGTGTTAAAAAATCCAGAAGCCTCTGATTAAACATGGGAGCTGACACACTGACCCTGATTAGAAACGAGACCGAGAACGTCTGAGGTGCAGTAAACACAGCATGCCCCAGTTTACAAGGACTGGCGGGGGGCAGCGGTTTCCAGCCCCAGGAGCAGCCTTCTCCCAGACAACCTCTACGAGCTCGGGACAAGCAGAAAGACAAATCTCTAAAGGAACTGGCAGCAGAGGCGGACAAGTCAGGGAGCCCACAGGGGAAGACGGGAAAGGCACTGCCAGACACAGGCCCACACCGGCAACACCCACGCGGCTGCACTACAGACCTGAGACCTGTGGCCAACCTGCTTGACAGCCCGTGGTCAGAGTTCTGGGCAACCGCAACCAGAAAGTGAAAGGAGAGCCACAGGACGGGCCCGTGAGTCAGCCCCCAGCTGCCCCACACCTGGCTCGCACATGAGCAAGTCAGAGCCGGCCGATGTGGCCCGGCAGGGTCGGGCTGCTGCCGGATGGAGCAAACACCAGACCAGCAGAACACAGCAGAACCAGCCTCACAGCACAACAGCGATTACTCAAGGTGCTGAGAAACAGGGAAATGCCACCCCTACTCGAGGGAAGAGAGCCCCACCAGGGCCAGCCTCGAGGATTCGCTACTGGAAATGGAGACAAGAACTCTAAAGGCAGTTCTTGGAGCTGTGCTCAAGGATACCCACGTGCTCGTAATGAACACAAGACAGGAAATCTCAACAGAAAAATAAGCACTATTTTCTAAAAAGCAAACAAATTCCAGAGCGAACATGAGAACATCAGACGTAAACGGTACTTGAGGATACCAACCACACGGCCCTGAGGACAGACCTGAAACACGCAAGTCTGGAAAACAGACACCAGACAGACGCACAGCAGCAGAAGGGACATCGGGTCTGAACACACACCTCCTGGGCATGACGGACAGACCACAGCACACGAAACACACGGGAAGACATGGCCGAAAACATCCCTAGTTTAGTGCAAGACAAAACCTACAGGTTCAGGATAGTAAAGCACAAGAGATACAAAGAATCACACCAAGGACATCACAGCCGAGCCATTAAACAACAGAAGGATCTCGGAAGCTCTAAAAAAAAAAAAAAAGTCAACTCAGAATTATATGCAACAAAAACATTCTTTAAGAATGGAGGAAAACAGGCATTTTCAGAAAAATGGAAACAGAGAATGCAGTTAGCAGACCCGCACGAACTGTGAGATTTGATAAGCAAGTTCACCCAGCTGAGGGGCCCCTAAGAAAACTCACATTTTTACAAGGGAGGAAGAGCACAAAAATGGTTCCCATTTGAGTAAATGTCAGACTCTAAAATTGCTTCAAATGGCTCCAAATGTTTAAAGGGAAAAATGTACCACGTGTTGTGGGGCTCATACCACTTGCAGACGCGACACCTCCGAGAACGTCAGGGGCCTTCGCGTTACGTGAGTCCATACAGTGCTAACTGGGAGTGGGCCACGAAAAATTATACACGGGCCCTGTAAGCCCTTCACAACTCTACACAGACAGCGCAGAGGTAACCAAAGAAGTCAACAGATAAAGTCGAATTTGAAAAAGTCGAGTAAAAGACAGGAAAAAAGGCAGGAAAAGTCCCCAAGAAGGCAGGAACGGAGGGTAAGTGCTGAAGTGATGGAGCTAAATCTGCCTGTACCAGCGTCACCAGCTGTGGGAATGAACTGGACGCTGTGCAAGGCAGAAGCACCACCCACATGCTGGCCAGAGGGGGCTCTACTACCCAACACAGTCAAGGGGAAAGAAAAGGATGGGAAACACACAGCAGACCGTAAGACGGGAAGGCTGGGCCAGCTACACTCACACCAGCCAGGCAGACTTTTTCTCATCGTGACACCCGGGGCCATTCATCAGGAGGGACCACAGTCATCAACGTTCAGCTTCTACTAACAGAGCTCAGAATGTCTGGGTGAAAACGGACAGAACTGAAGGGAGAAACAGGCCATCCTCAGCCTTTCACGCCCTCCCTCCGTGCTTCACAGCGATGAGCTGCAGGAGCTCCGAGCAGAGACCAGTCTCACTCTGCCTGCCACACCGAAGACACGGCCAGCGGGGGCGGACAGACCCCACTTCCCCACTTCCAAGTACAGCGCAGGGTCAGCATGAGGCTTTCCTCCATGAAACACACATCTGGATAAACCTGTCAATGTGGAAAGGATACAGAATGCGTTCCCTGAACAGAATGGCATTTAAAAAGACAAAAGATATGCTCTCAGCCTGCTCAAGTTAACAGACGAGCGTCGGAAGCACGGTTCTTGACTCCATTAGTTACGGCCACTTCTCGGGGGGCCCGTGAAGGAGGTGCACCTAGTGGGGTGGGACTCTTAGAACTGAGAATATAGCCACAGAAGGAAATACCAGGACAAGACCTTTTCAGAAACACTGTGCCTTTTGTCACGAATAACCTAAACTACACACACCACCCAAACCGTGGAGCTGGCTGTGTTCAGAAGACCGTCAACAGCCCCCAGGACTCTGTTCTGTTCCCTCTGCAACAAGAGTGCTGGTGTGGAGACGTATGAAGCACGAGAAGATGCTCAGTAAGGACACACACACACGCATGTAAACACCTGTATGCAACTTACACGCATGCAGATTTCCCTCAGGAACCCCTTGTGGAAAGGTGCTCAAGATGAAGAGGGTTAGGAGATAACACACTGAGCTGCGAAGCTGACACAACAGGAGGCTGCTGCCTATGCAGGGCGGGGCTCAACACCCGAAACCCTCAAAAACGGGACACTACAGTGACTTCACGCCAGAGGTTTCTTACTGGTAAAGGCCTATCAACGCCTGTCCTTGATTTCACTTTCAAAGTATTTCTGGCTGTTATTGCCACCAGTCTCATTAAACAGTTCCTGAGAAGAGGTACGTGTCCGAGCACAGGACACTCCAGGCATGCAGCCGGTACCACCCAGAGGTTACTGGTGAGAGCACGTACCTGTGTGTCCGGCCAGCTCACGACTCACACGGACATTCCCTTCTCGAGTTTTCAGATTGTAAATGGAGCAAATGTTATCCAGGCCACCGCAGGCCACGTAGTTTCCAGAAGGGGCATACGCACAGGTCATGACCCACGAAGAACGCAGAGGGATGGCATGGACCTGAGTGACAGAACACACGTGATGCAACGAGCTCAACTACTAAAATTAATCTGAAAACAATTTACACCTGTGGCCAGTCAGGTAAAGCCATGGTTTAATGAGAAACCCAATGCTGCACAGCAACTTAATCTATGGTTTTACTCAGGTCCTACTTATGGTTCGACAGCCACTTAGGTAAATGGTAGGACAGCCTCCTCATCAGAATTGTGTATTAAAATGAAAGCAGTTTCCTTTAATATTATTTAAAGGCACATCTGCTCATAATAAATTCACTTTATCTTAGAGAAAAAAAGAAAGCATGTCTATAAATCATTTACAAAACACATTTTTACTGAAGTGACCAAACTAGACATTATTGTAACTAATCCTCCTTGTGCCTCAGACAGATTTGTTATAAATACTGCAGTATTTTATGCACATTTAGCATTCTCCAGTAAAATACAACTGAATTTGATCTTTTAAACACGTCTGGAACAACGATAGTACTTTCTCATCCACTATGATACAAGCTTGGATTAAGTTTTTAAAAGAATTTCATTTATACTTTAAAGGATAATGTCTTTCAGATGATCCCTTGTAAAAACTAGTAACTGCATGAAAAGCTGTATTTCTGCATTTTTCACTAAACCGTGACATTTCCCAGACTGAGGCCAAACTGCAATCCCGGTGTTCCAGAAACATGGAGGAGTCAGTGCCGCCCACCTGCTCTGTAGAGAGCCAGATCTGGTCAGCAGGAGACCCTTTACGTGTGCTGGCCCCACGATTCAGCTTCTGGCTCGCAGACTTTGGACCACAGCCAAACTTGCTATGCCCCCAGCCCCTCCTGTTACAAGTTTCACGTGAGTGGATTCAGGCTGTTTCCAGGGAAGGCATTTTGGGGTCCCTACCTTGTTTGTGGTGTAGCTGTCCCAGATGATAAGTTTACCGTCCTGTGAGGCACTAACCAGGAGCCTGGCGGGAAGGACAAGAATACACCGTTAGTATGACAGCGACACAGCACTCACACACAGCCAACCAGTGACGACAACCACGTGCTTCAATATTACATTTGCTTCAGACAAAGCACACTTGTTTACAGGCAAAAAAAAGTTCTAGCTGTTAGACTAACAGTGACAGCACGGAAGACAGTGCTCAGACAAAAGTTCAGACTCGAACACGTGGTCTCACATGCAGCTGGTCACCAAGGCCACCTGCTTGGTCAGCTGAGACTGGGACATGTTATAACTGCTTGTTTGGTTTCTGGGTGTCATAAATCAAATCTGAGATACACAGATCTTTCGAGAGCCAAAGGTGGTAGGAAATACGTAGTATGCAATTTCTGTTCTATTCCGAAACATGGAAAGCCTAGATGTAAAGGAATTCGCTTTTAGATATTCCAAATTCCTGAGGCATTTCCCACCAAAAAACTCATGAGAATTCCCCAGACTGAGGTACTGGAACCCAGGTGTCCTAGACACACTAAGGTGGCCCTCACATCCCACCTGCTTTGCAAAGCGACACAACTACAGCAGACTGGGCCTGGTCCAGCAGGAGACACTAGGAAGTGTCACGAATCTTTGTCCTGACGATTTTCTTGTTCTGGGCAATGGGGCTAAGTTTGGGATCTGTGTGCTGACAAGTGGTCCGGCTGTGTCTGCAGAAGTAAGTCGGGGTACTGCAGAAGGAGAGCATGACTATTGGGCAAAGGAACATCACGTGAGAGTTGATTGTGGGAAGTGCAGCTACTCGTCAGACCCTGGGACCTCCTCCAGGACGTGCTGTTTTCAAGGAACAGAGGGAGGGCCCTGCAACTCCACCAGACGTGCCGTTATGGTGAATGATGACAGGACTATTTCTAAGTTTAAAGCGTTCATCAAAGTAGGTTTTAACCGTTTCAGCCACAAGCATATCTGGCTTCTTGAACTGATCAAAATCTGGAGGTAAAACTCGACACTCTGATAATCTGGACACTTTTCATCAAAACGTATGTTGGGACGCACCTCGCACAGCCTCCTTTTCACAAGGAGGCAATGATGAGATTGGAACAAGCCAATCCCAGCGCGGTCATAAGCCTATGCCAGGGCTCAGGTGAGTGCAGGCTCCAACGCCTGATTTCTCAGATGCAATGTCTTCAGGAGACTGTGGCATCGAGGTCGGTGGCCGCTCTGTCTGTCAGCCTCCAGCACAGGCTGTCTGGAAGTTCAGCACCAGCACAGAGCGGCTCACCCCCAAGGGTCACCTTCAGCAAGGCTCCTGCTCAGAGAGCTTAGTGTCTGCTGACTCGCCCAGGTTTTAGTGAGAGAGACAGATGCGCAGCGGCCTGATCCTCCGCAAGGTGAGAGAAGACACACCTCTTCATCCCAGGGGGTAGTTGCTGGGGGACGAGGTTCAGAGCTGTTGGCTAAGCAGCCGTCCGCTCCCAGGAGGCAAGCACCCACCCACACGCAGAGGCTAGAGTGTCCAGGAGGGAAGCAAGGGCTCCAAGACACTGAGCAGGAAGCCCACGTGCCAAAGACGACGGCGGGCCTCGAGCCTCACTGGGTGAGCTGGGTTTCACGCGCAGGCTTTAGAAGGGAGAAGAGTTAGTTCGTGTTGTAACCAGTGGAATGAAGGGTGAGTCCATCTACTGTAATACACTGGTAGACACTTCACAAGTGTTTCCATCACACCCCGGCACGCACGCACACCGGCCCGCTGTGGGCCTCTCTGGCAGCCGGCAAGACCAGCTGCTCATCAGTGCCAGGCTGTCAGCATCCACAGACTGTAAGAACGTGCCAAAATAACTGCTGTTTGTTAAGTTACAGCCCTGAGTCATGAAAAAGAATACAAGCCGCATTTATGAAGGCAACAAGTATGAAGATGACGAAAGCAGAATGTACACCCAAAACTAAAAGAACAATTCTAGACTTTCTACAAAAAAAATCTCTGAAAAGCTCTGGATAGAGAGGTTCTCCTTAATATCATTTTGTTTTCTTTTGTTTCTGATTGTAAAAAGGAGCCCCTCCTGCCCAAGAAAGAGATGGAGACCAACACAACACCCAACGGCTCCCATGGGGTCCCCACGCCAGCCGTTCCGTAGGTGACTCCACGTAGGTGACCATGACCCCACGTAGGTGACCGTGACCCCGAACCTGAGACTGCTTCTCAGGCTCCCGCTGTCCTTCCTGCCGACCCCAGGGCTTTCGGAGCACAGCTCCTCTCGGAGCCCTGAGGCGGAGTGAGCAGAAGGGCCTGCACCTGCTGATGGGGAGGCCTGGGCGCTCTGGTCCCCGCCCGCCGTCCAACCTCACCCCGAACCCCTCCCTCCTCAAGTCCACTGCTCCAGCCACACACTTCCGCGTTCCCAGAACACAGCTGCATTGTGAAGTGTCCCCTCTGTGAGAAGCTTTCCAGACTCCCCAAACTAAAGCCTGGCTGTTGGAGGAGAGCACATTTCTTAGGGAGCCAAGAGAGCTACCAGGCTCCGAGTACCAGACTCCTGAGTACTGGGCTCCTGAGTACCAGGTTCCAAGTACCAGAATCCTTAGTACTGGGCTCCAAGTACTGGACTCCTGAGCACCCAGCTCCAGAGCATCAGGTTCCTGAATACTGAGCTCCTGAGTACCGGGCTCCTGAGTACTGGGATCCTGAGTACCGGGCTCCTGAGTACCAAGGTCTGAGTAGCAGGCCCCTGAGTACCAGGCTCCGAGTACAACCTGGCTATAGCACTGTCTATCACATGTCCTGGTGTGATCAGGACATTGATGCTCCCACAGACGGAGGAAAAACCAGCTACTTCTGACAAGTCTAAGGTGGATCGATTGGTCTGGGCATTTTTGTTTCCTTTTTTATTCTTTCTGATTACTGCCATCGTTAAAATGATCTAAGCTCTCATCTGCATTTGGAATTGCACAGGATATTATATACAAAAGACTAAAGATAGAATCGTTTGTTCCGTAGCTGTTTACACTCTAACGCAGACACTTCAATGAACAAAGAGGAAACCGATCTGAAAATTCCACTCTGACAATTAAACATGAAAAAAATGCTATTCAAAGAAAGACATGTGAAGAACCCTGTGAGATATCTGAAAGAACGTTAGAGCCACAGTCACACGGCATTTTATTTAATTATTTGGGTGGAGAAGGAAGAAAAGATGGACTTTCCCATGGCCTCTAAGGAAAAAGAAGAGGGCTGAGCAGATTTTGTTTCCGCAATGCTGCAGGTTAAGGGGAACGGGGTGCAAAGAGGGGAGGGACGGGAGGACCCGGGGCGCGCTGGAGATGAGCCTCCGGAGGACAAGTCCAAATCAGGGGCAGAATGTAAAGTAGAGACAATGAACCCACAACGGGGCAGTGGGTAAAAGGAGGGGGACAGACAGGCTGGGGAGAGGATGCGGCCGCAGCCCAGACACACACGCCCACTGCCTGGTGTGGGCGCAGCACCTGGGACGCACAGGGCGCTGCCCTAAGGCTCCACATACTGCATCCTTCCGGTACTGCCTGGGGCCGGTTTTACGACCCCTGAGCCAGGACACTGAAACCAGGAGAGAGAGAGGCCAAGAAGCCATGAGAACAGGCTGCAAAGAGGAACCAAGCACAGAGAGGCGGTGACTTCCCCACGGTCACACAGCTCTGCGCCATGGAGCTGGGACAGCACAGGTGAGGGAAGGTGCGTTCAGAGCTGCCGTGAACTGAGCAGGGTGGGGAAGCAGTGACCGTGTACACGCACCCCAGGTCTGGAAAGACAGGAGCGTGCACCTGTGACACTGCACTTGGGCTGCCCACTACGCGCTGCAACTCCCCGTTCTTTCCTGACCAGGCACAGCCCTGTGACTTCCCCCAATAGAGAGCAGTGCTGGGGCTGCAAGCACACACCTGGAGTCGGTGCCCCAGTGCATGGCGTAGATCTTGGCCAGGTGGCCCCGCAGCGTCCTCCTGGTACGCATCTGGATTCTTCCCACGGGGTCGATGTTGTTTGTGATCTGAAAAAGAAAAGCTCCTGCAATCAGCCCTGTGACGACGCCATTGCCCACCTCCTCCACACCTACCCCACCGGCGGCACCACCGCCCTCACTGTGCCCACCCCAGTCCTGCCCGCCACCCAGGCAGCTCTCCATCCATGGGGACGTGCGTTTACCACGGCGCCTACCTTCCTTTCATGGTTCTCGTTAAGTCTCCTGCTCTACCTGGTCATCAGGACCATCTGTGTCTCCCTGTCGGTCCCCCCGTGTGACAGGCACACTGCTGGCCCCCAGGGGCAGGAACCCCTGCCTCCCTAGCTGTTGCTCACCCAGCCCAGCCCCTCCCACCACCCTCAGTCGTCACAGCCCCATCGGCCAGCAGCCGCACAACCGAGCGGACGGCCTTGTGCCTGAGTCCTGCTCACAGCCCTCGGGCGGCACAGCGACCAGGGCAGTCCTTCCGTCTCCGGGCTGGCCCACGACACCGCCTGGGATGCTAACCTGCTGGGCCGTGCCAACAGAAAATCCCGGGTTGACAAATGAAGTACGTGTGTCACAGCAAGGGGTCCAAAGTGTAACTGCGAGTTCAAATTCAAGTACTGTGTTTTCGCCATGTATAATGCACATTTTGCTCAAATTTGTGAGGGGAAAATAAAGATGCACATTATACATGTGTCATACCAATTCTATATCTATGTAAATGTTTTTAATTCTTTTATTTATGCTTATGAGTTAAAAGTGTAACTCTAGAAATCAATAACAACATACGTATACAAAACACTACCCTGGAACATGATCCGTTTTGTTGAACTTACGACAAAGAGCTCTTAGACTTCTATGAGGCGTAACTATTGTAAATTTGTTGCCAGTACATAAAATTTATTGTACCTCATATCTGTTCTTGTGTTTTGTAAGTATTTATTACATAAAATTTTTTGTACCATATGTTAAAAAATAAATGCTAAAATTTCTTTACAATACAAAAAAGAAGTACCTAAATGTAAACAAATAAAAATTTAAATTAAAAAATTAAGATTTTTTCCTCCAGAAAGTTTTGGGCCAAAAACGTAGGTGCACATTAGACATGGCAAAACACAGTAATTCTATGCAGCACAATTCTTCCTTAACTTACTGCTTAAATCCAATTAAAATGCACCCCCTAAAGCATTAGGACACTGAAAAATTAATCATCCTCCATAGTAATATAATTTTTTCACATTTCTGTTCAATTCTTTGGACAAACGTCATTTTTTAACGAGGTGGAACTCGGCATGGTACAGGACTCGGCCCAGTGGCACCTAACGCATTCCGTCTCCCCAAGAGGAGCGTGCCCAGCAGCGCTGCCCTGTCTTCGGTTTGTGGGGTCACAGCTCTGAGTACGTCATATGAAGGGAAGCACAAACCACATGGCCTCTGTGCCCTCGTCTCACCAGCACCATGTTTTCTGTCCCGGCTGTGGCGGGCATCAGGACCACGTCCCTTTTTATGACTAACACTCCCCTGTGCCACCGCAGCCTGCGCACCCACTGCGGGAGCTGGCTGTTCCCCCTGCGGCTGTTATGACCAGTGCTAAGAACCATGCGTCCACGTCCTCGTTGGAGCACCGGTTTTCAATCCTTTTGCGTGTGTGTCTAGGAGTGGAATCACTGCGTCATAATTTATGTCTAATGTTTTGAGGATCTTCCAAACTCAACTCTAGGAACAGAAGTTCTGAGGCAGATTTTGTATAAAGAGAGGACCTTGCAAATACTTCATTTGAAGGCCGTAACGGTATCTGACAATACAGACCTCTAACAGTAAGTACTCACTAAGGCGAGAGTCATATTTCATCTTAAAAAACACCACCACCATTCCCCACACCTAGCACGGGAGTGACTTGTGAGTGCCAATCTCCAAGCACTGGTTCTCCCCCTCACCGTGTGGAAGCAACGAGAGCAGAGCCCATCCCAGGGGTCCCCAGTGGGGTGCTCCACCACACACCAACCTGCAAGTCGGGCAGCGACTCTGCGTGAGGTGGTGCTTACCTGAGAGAGAGTTGCGTCCGCACATGCTTTTCTAGCATCCTAGAAACAACAACGATGAAGGGCAAATTAGTCATGTTCCTCATACATCAATCCCAGGTCCGCACACCAACGTTTCAGAGAGCCTCTATGAACCGTTCGGAGTGAGGGCAGGACGTGCAAGGATGGCACACCCGCCCCCTCCCTGTCCTCGCAGCCCACAGGGCAGGGCCATCTGGGGACTACACAGGCACACAGACCCCACTCAACACACAGCCCACAGCGCCCAAGCATCCAAGGCTACACCCATGACACCAGAAACACAGCCTGTGCTGGGAAGACCCCAGACCAACCAGTGCTGCCTCCTCTCCTGCCTGCGGAGGCCCCATCCCTGACACACACCTGCACACAAATCTCGCTCTGTCTTGTAACAGCCCAGGAGCTGGGGGGGCCAGAGAGAAAGTCTAAAGAGCACCAATGGCCAGCCCAAAGAACTTTGCTTCTGCAATTGTGTTAACTGAGGACTCTGTTTTCAAGCCAAACAGTTGCTCTTGCTAAACTCTGTGGAAAAGAACGAAGGCTCTAATGAGACTTTCTGGCTCTTCTATCCTGTACATGTTTTCTTATCTATGAAATGACCTTGGGAGACAGGTAAGTACTACAAAGGGATATACTAAAGCTAATTAAAATGTTTCATTATCCCTAAGTAATCAAAGTTACTAAAAAATGAAATCTTGAAGTCTCAAATTAGTGTATATATTTTACAAAGAGAGCCATACTTTATGCAGGAAAATGAGGTAATAGCTTCGAAAGGGTCAAAATCCGAGTGTAGGAATAATTTCCCAGGAAATGACCGTTTCTAGTAAGAAAAATGTTTCCTTATGCAGTCACCTGACCGCCTGCTCTGACAGCGGCAACTGGCCACGCGATGGCCCTCACACACCGGGGAGCGCGTGGGGTGCCCCAGGAAAGGACGCCCCGGGACCAACTGCCTCACTGCTGATGACCTTACTTCATGAGGCAACGGGGACACTTAACCACCGAGAGCGCAGGAACCTATTCAGATTGTCATCATCAGTGTATCGAAGACCCAGGCCCCAACCGCAACTCTAATCATGCTATTACATGTCACTCTCTTAATTCATGACACAGTAACGCAAAATCTTCCGTGATCTAGCACTTCTCTGCCAGGAGGAGGTGGAGGGAGGGGAGACGGACAGGGGCAGGTCTTGCATCAACGAACTCTACTCGTCAAGTACTGGGTTTAGTGTTTATTTCTGAATACCACTTCTGTTGATGTTATCTGTGCATTCTAATTTTCAGAAAGAACAACAATTTGTTAAACGGAAAAAACAAACCGCATGACTTAGGAACTCGAGAAGTTCAAGTGGATGCGCCCCGACACTGTGTGAGCCGACTGGTAAGAGGAAAAGACCACCTTCAACACCAGGCACAGGGAAGTTCGGTTCAGTCTTCACTTCAGCCGACAGGAGCCTGTGTGTACGCGCGTGTCTCAGAACAAGCACCTTTCACCTCCCACAGGGCAGGAAGGGTCCATCCAAGGGCCACGTCTCCACTGCTGCCTAATAACCGGCACCTTCTAGGTTCATTCCCAATTTAACGGGCTGGTGAGAACGTGCATAACAGGTGTACTATTTAGTGCACAGGCCTCTGTACTGTTGGTGATGAGAAATGTCACTGAAGGTAATAGGTCACCTGTGTCCCCTTATACTGGCCGCTTAGTTCCTCATCCTGCTCGGGCTATACTGCAAGCCCCCGCTCTGCTCAGCCACCACACGGCCACACGCAGGACCCTGTCACACAATGAGGCCTGCTGCGCACAGACTGGCAGTCGCTCTGTAAACGAGCGGCACCCGTACATTTCGTGGTGTTTTCCTTAACCCATCGGGTGGCCTGTGTACCTGAAGGCATGCCACACTCTAATCGGCATCCCTTTCAGAGCCCTGCTTCCTCACACATCAGTCAAAAGAGGATGAGAGCCCTCTGGGGTCTTGAAACTTAAAAACAAACCTAAGAAAGAAAGCAGCCCCACTCAGACTCATGGACCATCTCTTTCTTTAAGAAGCAAGCCATCCTTGAGCAATCAGGAAAAGGGGGTTTCTTTCCTTCCTAAAAGAGTCTCCCCTTTCTGTTGTGTAATGGGCTCGCACAGCCCCTGTCGCCTGCACTGTGCAGACACAGCCTTGGGGGCCACAGGCCGGGTAGCTCAGCCGCTCTCCTGGGACTTGTTCCCACGGGGAGCCAGGAGCCACGTGAGACTGCGCGTGCAAGCTGCATGTGCCGTTCAATGTGAGAGACACACTCAATTCTCAAGACTTAGTACAAAAATGAAAGTATATGTTGAAATGACAATGTTTTAGATACAGTTTGTTAAAAATTAATCCCACCTGTTTCCTTTCACATTTTTAAACTCCACATGTGGCCCACATGACAGCCCTGCCTGCACTTCGCAATGTAACTGGGAAGAGACGTGACGTCAACTTTCAGCCTGTTTTTTTCCAAATATGGTTTCACCTCTGCCATGCAAACTCTGTTTATCCACTGTGAACGGGTCTGGATCCACTCTTGATGAACAACAATTTATAGTTGTCAGAAAAACACAATTCTGATTTCTATATTCTAGAGGGTGGACAGACATGTAATGTTAAAACAGTCTGATCAGAGCAAATTAAAACCACTGAGTCTTCCTTATTTTTATTGAGTGTATCAGGTATTTTAAATGGTAAGAGCTGAAAACTTCTTACAGTGAAAGGACATTTTCTGTTTCCTCTCAGGTTGCGCATCTCAGACAATTCCACTATCTGTTCTCAAGCTCACAAAACAAGTTGGCTAAAACGATGTTGACGCTTCTTTCTCCAATTACCACTCGGCCTTCTGAACACGACTGGTCACTGAGAAGGAAATAATGAGGCTCCACCAGGACACGGTTTAGACCCGACTGAAAGGTGATACCGAGAGGTGGCTGACGCCTGGTGGACGAAGCGGAGAACGGCTGAGCTGCAGCCCTTCTCCCCGGACAACCATCTGCCTAAAGGTGCTGAGACGCGCTTCTTGCTGTTGAGTCCACCGCCTTCCCTCTCATTCTTCATATCGAGTCTGAGAAGAGCAACAACGACTCGTGGGAAATGTTTCTCTAGAAACATCCATTAAAAGCACAGCCTCCCAAAGTAGGAGGAGAGCAGAATTCATCCCTTTAGGCCCGCTCCTCCTCCCTTTTTCAAAGATCCTGGTTCCGCAATGTGACATCCTACGTCAGTGACGGAGTTCAGAGTCTCAGAACCCTGTGAATGTTCTTTGTACAGTGAGCTCAACTGTGCAAGGCTGTTTTTATGTTCGGTGAGATGTCTCTGCTCTAACAGCCTCGCCAAAGATGTGGACTCCGATAACACCCCCCAGGAAACAATAAATCGGGCGCACCTAAAACACTTGGTGTTGTTGGTGTTAATACTCTTATTTTTAAATAAGTTTCCTGCCCTCAACTTAACAGGCACAAAGGAGGGAGACAGACACCACACTCTATACAGTGACCAAAGGAAAGTCACAAAGCAAATTCCCAGCGTTAAGAAAAAACGTACAGGAAGATGTTTATAAACTCTACGGCAACATTTTACACGTAATCAAATAATGACCCACTAGGAAACAATCCTGGGGTTAAGGTGCCAGACACAGTATCTGGCAGTGTGATTAGCATATCCTGGGGCAATAAAGATTCAGTTTAAGTACAAAGCACCAGTAGACATTCTGTAACCCATCTTGCCTAAAACAGATAGCGTCTGCCCTAAAATTCAAATGATTTAAAAGCACACACGAGCTACGTACTCTAATTTGGTTTTTAAGCTGCTCGGCCTCCTGCCGTAACTGGTCAAGCTCACTCATCTTCTGATCTCAGTGTCTCGCTCCAATGCCTCCGCAAAGAATCTGAGATCTGAAAGACATGCAAGCAAAGAAAAGTTAATAAACAATGGCTGAGCAATTCATGAAGCAGGTGAGAAGCGGAAATTGCAGTTCTGAGAGTCGGAGCACCGCAGCATTCACCAGGACTTGTACTAAAATGCCTCCCTTACCAGGGGCTGGTGAGCAAAACGCGCCCAGTTGTTCGCTAGCTTTGTACAATGACAGTGTCTACTGGTTTCCTCAAAGACGGCGGAGGGCTGAGAAAGGAAAAGGCTGTGACGACGCATTTTTCACAAAGGATCTGGGTCTCACCAGGGAACCCAAGAACCTAAAACTGACATTTATTTGTAGACTAGCTCTCACGTGAAAACCCTGGGCTATCAGGCCAGGAAACGGGGCACAGTGGCAATCTGGCAACCAAGTACCTCAAGCCACATCAATGAGCTTGCACCCACGCCCGCCCAGCTGCCGGCTCGTTCGCACAGCAATTGCAGGAGGACCTGCGTGGTGCCCTGCGTGGTGCCCTGCGTGGTGCCCTGCTGGCCTCTGGCTCGGGGACAGGCTGCTCCCCCACCAACAGGGGCCCTGGGAGGCCAGCGGACTCAGAACACCCCCTAACGCCAACAGGCACAGGCCAGGCAGCCCTGCGTCCACGCTCGGCCCTGCCCCACACCCTATCTCAGCAGACAGCACTCCTGAGTCAGTCAAAACAAAACCATGCTGTTTAACGAGAGACTTATTTTCCAAAAGAAATCTCAGATTTGGGGATTGCATTTCTGACCCCGAACATGGCTGTAGTCAGTCATAAATCTGATCAATGGAGCACAAAGCTGAAGATAGAATGATCCACATCTTTTAATCACTTAAGAGCACGTCAGCTCCTACATGAAAACACGGCTTATACAAGGACTCCGTCTCCAATGCAAATACACAGGGGAGTATTTTCCCTCACAGGTTTCGTGTAAAAGTCATAGGGTTAATAGAACACCACCAGATATTTAACTAACAGTGCTTGTTTATTTTCTTGAGATTGAAACACACCTGGGGGGAATTACATGGATGACCCCAGAAGCTCAGCTGTCCCAGTTCCTAGTCTACATAAGCTTTCCTACTCTACAAAAAGCATTCCAAATAATTGTTCCACGGTCTCTACTACAGAAACCTGACGTATATTTACCGCTGACAACAAAAACATCACTCCCAACGAAAAGCATCTTGGAAGGTGAGATCTAGTCCTTGCTCTCGCCTAACCCAGTCACTGCTAGAAATGCCGTAGCTGCTTGGGCCAGCCAGGCGGGAAGCAGACAGACCCCAGAGAGGCAGCTCACGTCACCAGCACTGGACAGCCACCAGGAAAGGCCTCGCGGAGCCAGGACACCGCAGAAGTGGGGCCTGTGCCCAACTCCGCAGGAAGGCGACCTATGCTGCCAGTCTTGGAAGTCCCTCTGGCCAAGCGAGTTGTCTGGAAAGGCCTTGCTGTGAGCACACTAAGGCAGGACGCCTCATGGGGGCTCCCCAGACAGACACGGAGCGGCCACACCACGGCCATCTCCCCCAGGTGACCACACTGATGCCCTCTCTCGTGTCCACGTACACACACTATGGACTGCACCCATGAGCGTGAATGTCTGAAATACTAACAGTGCCAAGAGAATACGAACTAATTTTCACACAGAAAGCCGTGGTCTTCTCTCGGGCCCACAGACTGCCTGCAGCCCTGTGTGCCATGTGTCAGCCCAGGCACCACTCACCTGCAGGTGACACACGCGCCTGGATGGCACCGTGAGACCGGCCTGCAGCGTTGGGGGCAGTATGATTCCAGCACCTCGTGTTAGAGTCCTTCTTAGTCTGTGAACAAGCTTCGTTATTCAATCCTCCCCAAACCAACAGCTAATGTCGGCTTGAGCCACCCCAAATTAAACTCAGTTTTAGTCTACAAACATAACTTCTGCACTGGTGGCTCAGGTGGTTGGAGCACCGAGCTCCTAATGCCAAGGTCACCAGTTTGATTCCCACATGGGCCAGTGAGCTGCGCCCTCTACAGCTAAGATTGTGAACAACGGCTCTCCCTGGAGCTGGGCTGCGGTGAGCAGCCGGAGGCCGCCGTGAGCAGCCCTGTGCTGCCATGAGCGGCCAGTGGCCAGCGTGAGCGGCCGGCAGCCGGCAAGAGCCGCCGTGAGCAGCCGACGGACTACCAGCAACCAACTGCCTGAGCCGGGGGGAGCGCAAGGCTCATAATACCGGCCAGGGAGCTGTGTCCTACACAACTAGACTGAGAAACAACTTGAACTGGAGTGTGTGTGTGTGTGTGTGTGTGGGGGGGGGGTCAGGGAAAAGGGGGAGGAAGAAAACAAAACCTATTGTTAGGCATTTAAAGTTTTGAAAATTACACGGACTATTCTCCATGTATAAGGTGTATTTTTAAAAATCAAATCTGGAAAAGAAGTTTCTGGAGGGGGGGACACCCAGGGTCTCAGCACGCTGGCCTCTCAGTCACCCGGGTGGAGGGGCACTGTTCAGGACCACCGTGACGTGGTGTGCGCACATCCACAGGGCAGCCCCCTTCGCCCTGAGCTGGGACACTGAACTGGTCTCACAGGATGGGCGTGCAGAGTTCCAACACCACCACCGGCACAGGAGCGAGGCCAACGCTCCCGCCCAGAGAGGCCCGCACCCCATGGGCAGCATGGGGCCTGGAGAGGAACTGCCAGGAAGCAAGCAACTTTCTTATTCCCACAACCTGCAGGCTGGCCCCAAAGGCTCCCCTGTGGAGACACAGCACATGAGATCCACAGGTACAGACAGCGTATAAACGGGCGCTCTGCTTTCTGTGTGTATGAAAAGGCCAAACGTCTATGCTAATGCGAACAATCTTCTTTGTATAGATAAGAAAATGTTAATAGTGGCTATTTGTGGAGAAAGAGACAGAAATAGTGGGGCAGCTTTCATTTTTCACATTACCTTTTATACATACACTTTTTTTCTTTTTTCAACAAAGTTAACAGGTTATCTGGGCCCTGGAACCAAGAAGCTTTCACATTTTTTTTCTCCCTACTTTTCAGTTAAAAAAAAAAAAGCTAATATTAACTTTTTACCAGATGAACTATTACCTATCACTAAGATCAATGATGAAGATGGTAGGAAAATCTGGAGAAATGCTTATCGTGTTAAATGAAAAACAAATGCAATACTTTAGCTACTTTATAAAACTAAAAATCTACTTAGCAAAAGACGAATAGCATTTTTGTTAGAATTACTGGTCGCATTTTCTCACTTTCCAGTACTGGGCGTGCAGTTTTTACTATTTTGATAATGAAACAATGAATGTACATTTTAGGTTGTACTTACATTGAACTGCCTCTGCTCTTCTCTGCACCACCCGGGGCCCCCCAAAGCCTTCTGGAAACCCCACCATCAGGTCCCCATGGCCTGGGTCCAAGTCACTGCTAAGCTCTGGCCGTGCTGACTCAGCGCACTGCCCAGCCTAATCCACTAAGACAGGACCTGCTGAGAGGAGAGGTTCCCGTCTGTTCTCTGTGACCCACAGCTGCCACTGGCTTTTATTGAGAACTTCTGTTTTGGAAATGCTTTTTGTAGAAATCGAAGTAACTTAAAAGCCAGTATGTGATCTGCCCCTACTTTAGATGACATGCAACATCTTTGAAAGTCAACGTGGTAGCCTAATTTCATTAGTCAAATTATTTCTCACTGGCAATATAATGTGCTTCTCTGGTGGCCCTGGGTGGTGCCCGGTCACTTCAGGATACACGCAGCACCATTTCCCTCTAATGAAGAGCCCTGTAAAGCCCAGGAAGGACCATCCGGGAACCCAGCGCCCCATTTGTCACACACTTACTAACAATGACACTCAGGCCATGCACTTAGTAATGTATCAGAGTAATTCAAGTTCTGGTTCCACCACATACAAGGAACGTGACTTTCTCTAAATCCTTTTCACTCTAGTCTGTTTCATGCAAAATCAGGATGGTGTTCGCCACCTCACAGGCTGCAGTAACAATTAAATGAGACAACTGAAAAGTGCTCTGTCAGCCCTTCAGTGACAGGATGAAGCACCTTTCAACAGAGCAGCCTCGCACACGCATGCACGCACACGCACACACGTGCTCTCAGCCCTGGGTGTCCCCCCATCAACCCTCGCATGCCCTTGGCCTCCCACTCTGCTCTGGGGGCTCCTCTGAAACCTCTCAGGTCACAGCCAGCCCACAGAGCACCCAGGGTCACACGGGGCAGGAGGCTGCTGCCTTGCTTGGCCCAACGCCTAACAAGACAAAGCAGCATTCTGAGACGGGTCTGCATGAGGAACTGGAACCAATTTCATCAGCTTTTCTACTTTTCTTTTATTCCCACATCCAAGCTAACCTCCAAACAAGACGGTGCAAACCCAAAGGATGACACACGGTTCTAACCACACCGGCAGCAGGACAAACACGCCGCGGCTGGACCGGTGTCACTGCTGGAGTGGGTGCAGTGAGCGCCCTGTGGACACTCTGCCCCACACCACCGACCCCGGCCAGCCCTGCATTTAAAGGTGTACGCCGACATACTTTCATGTTCCAGTTTTCCATTAAAAGTTTAAAAAAAGTCACAAGACTTTGGATCTTGATTCAAAACCCAAATGTACAGACTTTTAGAGAAAATGAGGAAAATCTGAATGTGGTCTGGGTATTTAAAGATGTGAAGGGGCTGCTCTTCCTTTGTTTGGTGTCACAATGGGCCCACAACCTTAACTGATAGAAATATTTCTTACTCATGAGTGAAATAAGATTTGGGGATTTGCTTTAAGACACTCCAAGACAGGAAAGAAGGAATGGAGGGAGGAGAGGAGGGAAAGGGGGGGAGGGGGGAGAGGGGAGGACGAGGGAGGAGGAGGGCACAGCTCAGCTCCAAGTAGTTGTTCAGTCTAGTCCTGGAGGACGCAGCTCACTGGCCCATGTGGGAATCGAACCAGCGACCTTGGTGTTAGAGCACTGCACGCTAACCAACTGAACCAACCGGCTGCCCCCTTTTTTTTTAAATCAGTATTTCTTGGTATTTGACTACATTACAAGCATGTACTGAATTTGCTATAATACTTGGTTTTAAAAGTGAGGGAGCACACATCCCACAAGCAGGCTGAGTCATGACATTTTTCCTGCAATGACACAGGTCACCCTGCCACTTCAGGCGGTCGGCTGTCGGAGACGATGCAACCCCAATAATCCCCAAGTTCGTCTGAACAACTGAATGGCTGACCTTGGTGGCTTACACATCCATGTTTCAGAAGTGACGAGAATTGCATTAAGTTTTGATGCCTAGTAGCTCAGAAGTAGTCATCAGAACATTCAGAGACATAAACAGTAAACGAACTAGTTTTGTGTGGCCCGCAGGTGGGAATGGGCCTCCGAGGGGAAGCCGAGTCCCTGTCAGTCCAGGCCCCAGCCCAGCGCACGTAATGAATGTTCACACGCTGTCTGAACACTGACACGTGTGCATGACATGTTATTAGCATGCAGTGTATTCAACAGCTACGATCCTCATGAGATTTTCCTATTTCTCACTTTTCTGATGCAAATTTTAAGAGAACTCAGGGCGGCTGACGCAGAGCAGGGGTTTGCTGTCCTGTCGGGTAACACGGGCACAGGACACGTTCCTTTCACGCGCTGCCTCTGTGGACAACGGTATGGTCTCCATACCGTTGCTCAGGGGGATTGGATCGCTGCCGTGCAGCCCTAATGTGCTAAGACACCGGCAGCGATCCAATCCCCCTGAGCAGAAGTGAGTCTGTACTGCAAGTACAGACATCTATACACACAGGGCACACACACTGAGTCCTACATTGTCTGGCCTCCCAGCTGACCTTCCAGAGGGAGGAGGAGCCATGTTTCCCCGAAAATAAGACCTAGTCGGACAATCAGCTCTAATGCGTCTTTTGGAGCAAAAGTTAATATAAGACCGGGTCTTATATTATGAGACCCGGTCCTATATTATATTAAAATAAGACCAGATATTATATTAATTTTTGCTCCAAAAGACGCATTAGAGCTGATTGTCCAGCGAGGTCTTATTTTTGGGGAAACACAGTACCTCAGTTTACTACCTTGTAAACATAAAGGTTCTTGTTCTTTTCAAATCAGAACAAAAGCTACACAGATAATTCATCAAGTAACGATAGCCCAACGCCACTTACACTCCAAATGAGCTTGTGGGAACCGAAGGTGTCATTCTAGGGAATCCTCGCTAAACCCAGGCGTCACCGCAGTGGCCCAGTCCCCAGGATGGCAGGACGCGGACGTCTGCGGCACAGTCCTCAGGGGCACAGCGGGGTGCCGTGCACCACAGGGGCTGTGGCTGAAATCTGGTGCATTGGACTGACCTCATTGCAAGTGTTCACCAGTCACACAGGACCAGTGGCCTCCAGGTGCCACTGCAGCCAGCACAGCGCTGAGCCCTTCCTAATCTCTTCATTCACAGTCACCTGGGGTCCAAGTCCCTTGAGGACCTTTCTGAAAGAGCAGGAACTGGGCTCCACCTGCACAAAACTGACCCCTGTTTTCCCAACTCAGAAACTGAGAAAGCTGAGGTGCTCTTCCTGACTCCACTGTCACTTCCTTATGTCACCTTACAAATCAATTCACTTGCCTACCAGAAGCTGGCAGTTAGGGGCACCCGCAGTAATCACGATGACAGCTCAGGACGGGAGGCAGAGACAAGGGAGAGACGCTGCCTGAGTGCCCCTCACCTGGGCCACCCTTCCCCAGGGAACACAGAAAGGGCCACAGGAAGGGCCGTGACCCCTCCCGATCTTGCTGCCACCTGGTGCCCAGGGGGGTCTTGCTCTCCCTCTGCATCTCACCTCATTAGTCCACGGCCCTTTCTGCTTCCAGGGTCGAACATAGAACCTAGCACGTAGTGGGTCATCAAAAATCAGTCAATCAATCCAAGCCCTTCAGACCTGCTGAGGCCACACAGGAATGGCTGCTTTAATTACTTCAGAGCCAAACTTCACACATAATTGACAGTGTAAGAAACGAGGGGCACACACCAGAAGGGACATCTGAGGGGACAACAGTGGTGGGGACACACAAGGCGCCAATACCCCCAAGGCTGGGGAGGACCCTGACCCCCACCATGGGGGGGAATCTCTGTCTTTGCACTTCCTGCAAACTAGGAAGAACACTGCTGGCTTTCCACAGAAGCTGCTGTTACTGGCCTCTCATCTCTCACGTCCAGCTGATTTGAACAGAACCTGCTGGCTGGAGGCGGGGGGGGGGGGGGGGGGGGCATGTACCCGGGGTCCAAGCCTGGCTCTCTCCTTGCCAGGAGGCCTCCACTGAGTCCCTAACCTCTGTGCCTTCGGTTTGGGGTCTGAAAGCGGAGACAGTAATAGTGCCCAGCTCACATGCTATGAGGGCTCACTGAGGAGCCACCCAAGGCCCTTCAAACCCGCCCAATGCAGCGCAGATACCCACTAACTAACTAGGACATGGTACCAGGGCACTATGAGGGGCTCCACTCAGTGACCCGAACGACAGACAAAGCCACCCGCCCCACCTGCCCAGTTGGGGGAGAAACCAAGGACATGGCAAGAGTGGCGGCCAGGGGAACACAGGGCTTGGCCAGGTGGAGTGGAGTCACACAGTCCATGTACAATTTGATACATTCTGATACATTCTGGGGCGCCTCTGACACCCCCCAAGTCGCCTTGGGCCCCTCTAGAGCCCCCCCACTGCGGCCACTGACACTAGTGGGCACTTTCTAAAGCTGCACGTACACGGACGCGACAGGACACTTCCCATGGTCTGGCTTTGTGCCCAGCACGCCCGTTCCGAGCTGTCGTGTCTGGGGGCAGCCTGTGGGGACCCTGCTGCTGCAGCACCAACGGCCAACGTGTGCTTCACAAGCTGTTTCCACGCGGCCACACCCCAGTGCGTGCGTGAGAGGCCAGTACTCCAAGGGCCAGCATTCCTCACTCGTCTGGATACAAATCAGCTCAACAGTCACAAAGGGGTAGTGGCGGGACCTGTGAACCAGCCGGTGGCTTTTCACTCTCCTAACGGTGTCGCTGAAGGAGAAGTTTTTCATTTTTTTAAAAATTTACTTTTTATTTATTGGGGAATACTGGGGAACAGTGTGTTTCTCCAGGGCCCATCAGCTCCAAGTCCAGTCGCCGTTTTCAGTCTTTAGTTGCAGGGGGTGCAGCCCACCATCCCATGTGGGAATTGAACCGGCAACCTTGTGGAGAGCTCGCGCTCTAACCAACTGAGCCGTCCGGCCCCCTGAGAAGTTTTTCATTTTGACCAGGTCCTATCTACAAGTGTTCTCTTCTGGACTGCGTCTTTGACGTCACGATTAAGGAATCTTCCCCGAACGAAGTCTCGGTGATTTCCCACGTTTTCTTACAAAGGTTTTCTGGTGTCAGGCTTTACATTGAGGTCTATGATTCCCTGAGTTCATTTTCATCTGTGGTATCAAGTTCACCTGTTGCACACCATTCCCAATTGTTCGAGCACCTAATTCATTCCATTTAGTTTTGCTTTTTAATTTTTAAATTACTTCAACTTACAACGAGTACCAAGAGTCGTTTACCTTCACCCCAATAAGCCCCGTCACTCCCACTTTATACAGACAATTGGAGATGTTTTCTGGGTCACGTGGCCTGACCTTTATCTGTATCGTCGGCTGGTGGTCCAATGAAGATTTGATTTGGAAAGAGGGCTCTTTTGCTTTCTAATGAAAGAAGCTGGAGAAATGCTGCTCTAAGCTAGAAAGAAAGCCACAATCGCTGGGACCTTAACCCTTCCCGCTGAACACTGGATGGAGCCTTTCAAGGAAACACCCTTCTAGGGCCAACATGTTCTGAACACCAACTTTGGGCTTAAAAGAGATGAGCAAATGAGGTTATTAAAAAAAAAAAACAACCTTGAAGAAATTTAAACACTGGACTTTAAAAACCGATGTGGATTAATTACATTGAAATTACCTTAGTTCAGAAGTGCTCCTGGTCTGTCTCCAACACGTTAAGCTTGTCAGCAAAACAGAGAGGAGGCTATGCGTGCATTCGGGCTGCAGGGGACACTCTCCCCACATTTTAGGGAGCATGTAACTTCACCCTTCCCCTACTCCCATTTCTTGCCACAAACTGCCATCTTCAGTGTGGAGAAAAAGAAATCTAATCTCAATTTCTTTTTAAAAATCCTAGAAATGCCTCAAGGAAAATACCGAGTTAAACTAACAAGTATCTGAGAGATGGGGTGTTTAGAATCCTATTACCAGAAAAATCACAGTAACAATAAAAACAAAATCCACTGCAACTTAAGAAGCTTCTCAGAGTAATCTCATAGATCGTCCCGTCTGACACGGAGAAGGTACCATCTGATCTCAAAGCCCTGGCCACCTGTTTCCTAGGTGTGGGCAGGCAAGTCTGGGTGTATGAGGGGCATTTCCACCCCGCCCCTCCACCCCACTCCTGCCGCCTCGGTGCCACCCACAGTCCTGGAAGTGGTGGTCTGCGGGAGCAGCAGACGTCATAGCACAGCCTCGAGGCGTTCCTCTGTCCACACTGCAGCCACACGAACGTACATGTAATTCTACACTGCTTCTGAAGTATCTGCTTGTTCTTTCCCAGGAACGATTGAGTTTCAAACATTTAAGTACGTCTTTGTAATCTCCCCATCAAACTCCATGAAAAGGCCACTCTGGATGCCCTACGGGTTCCCACTGCCTGCTGGTGAGCGCTGCTGTGAGTCTACAGCCTCATGTGCACACATCCAGTCTGCAGGGCAGGGGTGGCATCAAGACGCTGAAGGTCCCCTGGCTTCCCTGTGCACAGTTTTACTTTGGAACTGTGCCACTCCTGTTGTTAGCAGACGCACGCTTCTCTGGCAGAAGTGGGTGTGGAGGACAGCTTGTCTGCGGTACGATCCTCACCGCACCCCTAGCCTCTACCTTCCCCAGCTGTGCCAACCAGAAACGTCTCCAGATACCACGAGACATCCCGGGGGGGGGGAGGGGGGGGCTATATGGGCCCCAGGTGAGAGCTACTCATTTCAAGTGACTGTCACAACCAATCCCCTAATACAAATCCTTTCAAGTATTTTCTACATGAAGAGACAAGGAGGAAAATCAAAAAAGCAAGAAAACTGTATCATAGTTTGTTCTGATTCCAATGCCTAGATTGCCTCATGGCTCGAGACATGAAACAGAGTTTAGGGTCCCTGCTCTTCAGAGGAAGGCAAGCGGGAGCAGACTGGCCTCCGGGAGCATGTCTCCAAGGGCCAGCGCCCAGGGGTGGGTGTGCTGGGAGGAGGGTTCTGAGAGCGCCATCACACCCACTCGGCATGGCTTCACTTGTAGAGTTTCCGGGACTCACTGCTACTAAAAACAAGCCCCCAGGGAGGCTCTTGTGCTGTGCACGCATCGCCAGGACAACAGCACCCACCGGCCTGGGCAGCAGTGCACATGGACGTGATGCCAGAGCGGGAGGGCCGCCCCTACAGAAGGGCAGGAGCCCTGTGGCCCCGCCCTCTTGTCTGCTGCGCATGCCCGACGCCAGGCTTCCAGACCGGTCCCTCGCAGGACCAGCACTGCTCAGGGTACCTGCCTCTAGTCGCTCCAGCCAGCCCACTCGAGACACGCCGTGGCTTTAGTTATTGAAGCCATTTATGGGTCACATCCCGCGAACATCCATTCGCTCAGCGAACACGTGTCCCTGCCTGTAAGGTAAGACGCGGCCTGATGCGGAAGAGACGCGGTCTCCCAGCACAGGGGATGGGAGGGGGCTGGACCAACACAAACGAAACTACCCAAACCCAACAAAGCTGGCTTCACGGGGGGAATGTGTGTTTTCGGGGAAAGTCCTGGAAAGACAGGCGGAGGTCAATGCGCAGCCCAGGCCAACGGCCAGGGCAGGACCCAAGGCTCAGGAGGAAGGGCCAGCGGAGTACACGGCCCCTGGGCGGGCGGAGGGGGGTGGGGAGGTGAGCGCGTGCAGCTCTCACTCGGCTGGGCCTCCCGGCCCAGAGCAGAGGTCACCTGCCCAAGGAGGGGCGCTGTGCTGGACTCATGAGCCCATCTCAGCGACCGACCGCAGGCACCGCGCTGCACTTCACGTGTCCTGTTCCCATGTTTGTATTAGATTAAAATCGTAGGACCAATTTCCAAAGATGGAATTATGTCAAAGATTTGATTCCTTTTTAAGGCTCTTGACAAAATCCACTGAGCCTATAGCTTGTTAATTGAGCAAGAGGAAATGTGAGTGTGATCACGTTTTTTGTACATCTATATTCTGGTGCATCATGAGGCTCTAAGTATCAAAGTCTAGTATTTGCATGACTATTGTTATTTCAGTATTTCCCAAAATCTAAAGATTGACTCCCCTTGAGACATCTAGAGAATTCCTTTACCAGCTGCAAAGTTCTAATCCAGAAAGGTGTATTTGTTGGGGGGACTCTTCCATCAGCACAACCAGCACAGCCCCCGACAGACACAGCCAGGGACAGCGCGTCGCTCACCTGCAGCTCTGCGCTGGCACCAGCAGAGCAGCACACACAGGGCGTCACTCGGTCCTCACCCCGGTCAGCGTGCAGTCATTCGTTTCACCACAGACTTTAAGGGATTTCACTGTAAGCTCTCCAGGGGGGCTGTGCACATGCGATACACACACTTCACCTTTATAAGCCCTGGAAAAGGCTGAGTTCCAGAACACGTACAGCCCTTTGTGTTTGGCATACAAGGTTGGGGGCCTGTAAGAGACAAAGTATACTTCCTTCTGAATAATTCTCCAGTACGAAGACATTCTGAACAAGTAGAATGTGAAACGATAATGTGAAGGAGGTCCCCTAGTCAAATTTAGGACAATCTGAGGGTAAAAAGGAATAGTAACTGTAACAGAATATATCTTATTGAAAAAAATGAACACACAAGTACGCAAAAACACTCAAATAAATAAACAAAGAAACAAGAGGAAAGGTAAAGTTTCTGTACCGAGGACTGCAAATGAATGACAGCTTTAGAAAACCACGATTTGGGGGTCTCCAGAGCAGTGACAGACGCAGGTAAAGACCACCAGTGGATCTAAAGTCACTGGGTGAAAGTGTGTTAAGTTACAAGACAGCCGCAAGGTCAGAGATGGTTTCTTCATTTAAAAGTGGTACCGTTATGGGGCGGCCGGATGGCTCAGTGGGTTAGAGCTCGAGCTCTTAACAACAGGGTTGCTGGTTTGATTCCCACATGGGTCAGTGAGCTGTGCCCTCCACAACTAGACTGAAGGACAACGATGGAGCTGATGGGTCCTGGAAAAACACACTGTAAAAAAAAAAAAAAAAAAAAAAAAAAAGGAACACTATTCCCCAATAAAAATTTTTAAAATTAAAAAATATATATGGAACTGTTATTACAATTAAGAGAGGTGGACACCACCTTAATCAAGTGTTGAAACTTGATTACCAACAACAGAACAATCCAATCTTGAGGATTATAAAAGTCCAGAATGTGAGGCATGATAAGAAACTGGCCTGAACTTGTCAAAGACGTCAATGTCACGACAGAGGGAAAGGTGGGAAAGCTGCTCAATCCATGGGAGCCGAAGGAGACAACCAGAGCGACACTGCGTGCACGGTTACACCCTGGATTTGAGGACTGGGGTGGGGGGGGGAGGACTGAGGACATGTCAGTGTGGACTTGGGTTAGGCGTTACTGCATGATGCTGAGGTTCTCGGGCACCATGATACACTGTGGGTGTGTCAAAAGCTGCCCTTGTTCAGGAGGCAGCGGGCTGAGCTGTGAAGAAGTATCAGGAGAAATGCTTCCCCAGAAAGCACATCCAGAGAAAGAAATAGAAGGAGGCCCCCAAACGTCACCAATTCCTACATCCTGGTGGAAGGGACAGAATGCTCACTGGCCTACTCTTTAAACTTTCTGCAGCGTCAACTATTCAAAACTACAACCTGGGAAAGGGGAATACTAAAGTCAATACGGACTGATCTAAGTTTTGGTAAAATACACCTTCTAAGTTCTCAAACAAAAGATGGGATAACCTGAAGTAAAAGGCAGAGAAAATGACTGTCTTTTGTAATTATTTCTTGACTTTTTCACCGACCAATACAGTAAGAAAAGGCTTTTTTATTCTTTAGTAGCTGAAAAACTTGGCACAATAGTATAGTCATGATTTAATGACACAATCGATGCATTTTGATTTTTCAGAATGTACATTTAAAAATAAACGGATTAGAATTTCCCTATCAATGACTTTTTCTTTGTTTTAACTGTTTAAGTGTGATCTTCCTGGGGCCGACTGCAGATTTCCAGTTTGATCTTCGTAAAGGACCGACTTCCAGTTTCGTGGTGTTCCGCTCCGTGTTTTCCTCCCTCCGCCTGCTCTGAGCTCGGCCTGCTCTTCTTCTCTTGCCAAAGGTAAGGTGGAGCTGACCTCAGAGACCTTTCTGTTTTCCTAGGAGCCTCTCGCTCTGCTCTGTGTTCTCCAGGGCACCGCTTTCACTAGGCCCCACCAAGGCGGTTTTGTTTTCACTTTCTTACTTTCTTTCTTTTTTTTTTTTTTTAAAGATTTTTATTGGGAAACAGTGTGTACTTCCAGGACTTTTATTTTTTCCCAAGTCAAGTAGTTGTCCTTTCAGTCTTAGTTGTGGAGGGCGCAGCTCAGCTCCACGTCCACTTGCTGTTGCTAGTTGCCAGGGGGCGCAGCCCACCATCCCTTGTGGGAGTCGAACCAGCAACCTTGTGGTTGAGAGGACGCGCTCCAACCGAGCCATCTGGGAGCTCAGCGGCAGCTCAGCTCAAGGTGCCGTGTTCAATCTTAGTTGCAGGGGGCGGAGCCCACCATCCCTTGCGGGAGTCGAGGAGTTGAACCGGCAACCTTGTGGTTGAGAGCCCACTGGCCCATGTGGGAATCAACTGGCAGCCTTCGGAGTTAGGAGCACGGAGCTCTAACCGCCTGAGCCACCGGGCCGGCCCTGTTTTCACTTTCGTTCCAGTTAAAATCTTTTCAAAGTTCCCACTGATGTCATCTTTGACTTGTTTAGTTTCCAAATGTTGGGGTGCTTCCTAGGTACTGCGCCATGCCAGGCACTGACTTTGAAGCGCCGTCTCCCAGCTCCCAGCCCGGTCATGGCGGGTCTGCGTTGTTCGCTTCCTTCTCTCTTGACAGCAGGTCCCATGTCGTGCACGTCCTGCTCTTCTGTGGATGGAGTAGCACAGCAGAGTGAGGCCACAGCGAGGAGTGCCCAGGCCGGCAGTGGGCAAAGCCAGTCCAGGCTCTTCTGAGCTGCGGCCGCGTGGAATCCTCAGTGCACACAGGCTTCACGCCCCTCCAGGGGGAAGCTGCCCTCACCGCCACGACGCATGGATCTTCCTCAGAGATGGGGCCGAGGGAGAGCGGACCTGTCCATCGTGCTACAAGCCATCCACTGGCTTCTGCTCCAAGTCCCCGTGAGGATGAAAAGAGCCCTCCCTCTACTTGGCAGAAAGCTGAACGTTGGTTAGGGGCACCGACAGGAGAGGTACGGGGCTCCCCAGTTACTTTCGGTGCCACGGCGTGCACACAGGTGCTCCGGGCCAAGAACACACCGGGCCGTGACCCCATTTCCCACAGTTGGGCCCTGCCGTGCTTCCACTGAGCGTCTCCCAGTGCCACCTGGAGGTTCTGGATGAAATTCCCGTGGGCCTCTAGACGCCACGCATCCCCACACCCAGTGTGACCCGCACACCCAGTGTGACCACACACCCAGTGTGATCCCACACCCAGTGTGACCGCACACCCAGTGTGACCCCACACCCAGTGTGACCGCACATGCTGTCCCGCCTCTCAGGCTGTGACGAGCAGGCTCATGTGAAGGTGTGCCCGGGGACACGAGAGGCACACGTGCTCTGGCTCCTACATGCAATGGTTTGGGCTATAACCCTAATTACCAAATAATAAACTTCTAAACATGTTCCACTGTTTTTAAAATTATCCCATATTTTCTTATGTTCGTTAAAAATATTTTGAACACTTGACTGTGGTTTACGTACAGAACACAGTACATCCCTCAGGGTAGAGTCAGGTTGGTACTTCCGTATGTTTTGCAGATGGGTCGGCAACCACACAATATGCCCTGAAAAGATCTCCAGCTTTCTCCCAACGTAGGTTTTGCCCAGGTGACAGCTCAACTTCTGCAGTAAAAAAACCAACTTTGCACCAAGCACCGGCATGACTGCGGGACACTAGACAAGTCTTTGGAGCAAGAATGAGGAAACACCTACACGGGAAAGTGTGCAAAACCGCCACAGGCTCCGAGCACTTCCAGATCACTCCAGAAATGAGGAGGCACAACGGAAGCCACACTTCACGGCCCCGACAATCCCTGTAGAACCCGCTAAGTTTCCAGACTGAGTCTGTGCACCAAGGGCCCAGCATAATGGACAGAAACCAGCACGAAGATACATCCCAGGTCGAAACACAGATGAAGAAACTGGTGCTATCTGCAGGTTCTAGAACCAACCAATACCACTGGAAGCTGGAAGGAAACTAATTCCAACAAGAATTCTACACTCAACAACATTACCAAGTGTGAGACCAGGAAGGAGACGACAAGGTCGAGGAGCTGCCCCAGGATCTTACCCCCAAACGGGGGGGGGGGGGGAAGGTTGAGGAAGACATCACATCCAGGACTCAGGAGACGCGCTTCCTTCCTCCTGTCCTTGTCTAGTCCTTCTGAGGGCCTCACTCTGACCGCTACCAGGCAGGAGGGGGTCCCCCACAGCACCGGGCTGCGTCCCTGCTCTAAGCCCTTTGCCTACTGTTCATCTAAGTCTCAGGACTGTGTAATGAGGAAGCCCTGAGCAGACCCATTCTGTCCCGGGGAACTAAGCTGATCCATTCCAAGCCACCAAACTAGGTTTAAAGACAGAGCTTCAAAACAGATGTAGGCAGATTATTTTTAATCAACAATAAAATGTATTAAGTGCTTCTACTGAGTGCTAGATACTACGCTGCTAAGTGCTTCATTCTCCCTCTGCTCAGAATGCCCTTTGCCCTCTCCTCCCCTCCACCAGGAAAAACCACCCAACCTCAAAGCCAGAGCCTAAATACACGTCTTCATTAAGCCTCTGACCATCCTCGCCCCAACCAGCCATGCCCTCTCCTGTCCTCTGGCTCCTTTTCTGTCTTCTGTCCCACAGAGGCAGTAAGGACTGGATCCGTCTTCATAGCTGCTTTGCACTTTTTTCTTGATGGCAGTGTGTGTGTGTGTGTGTGGGTGGGGGGGGTGTCTCTTCAGCTTCTAGACCAGCTATTCTAAGAGCTGCCCCACTGCCCATCCTCCAAGCCCCAGGCTTGGGACGGTCTGCGGGCTCCTGGCGGCATGTGACACTACACCCCCCATCTCCCCACCACCGACCCTGTCACAGCTGACAGAGCAGGGGTAGGTACCCAGCTCCCATCTGACCAAACAAACTCTACCCCCGATAACATGGAACTGAGACCGGGAGTGTGACAGGCTCTCCAGGTCTGAACTGGAGACACGCATGGATGCGACGCCTGGCCGCCCCCCCACCCTGGGAGCGCACCCCTGCTTCTCCTCATTCCTATCCCTTCCCAGCCCCTCTACATTCCAGTCCTTGTAACAAATTCTTGTTTTCCTAATCTAGAGCTTCAGTCGGTTTGTTTCTCGCAATCAGATAATCCAGATGAAATTACCCATGCACTGTCCCGTACCAGCACTGAGTACCCATTTCCTAGGTGCCTGCAAGTAAGCTTACGGCCTCAGCAGTGGTGTGACGGGCTCCCCAATTCCCACCGGTCTTATCTTCCAAGCACGCATGCTCTGCCGCCAGTCAATACCCACCATCTCCCACCTGGATGAGGCAACAGCCACACCTCAGCCCTCCTCTTACTTGGCCGGCTGACACACCTCTCACTTCCTCAGCCCCGCTCCGACTGGTTTAGGGCACACCATTCCTTAAGTTAGCCCACCTCTTTGTCATTCCCATTCCCTGACTGCACCCCAATTCCTAGAGTCCTAACTTTTGCAGTGCCCTGAGGTTCAACCCCTATTTACCGGCCTCCCCTTTCCAACCCACTAATGGTCGCTTCACCACCCTCCTCAAGCAGGGACTCAAGAATTCCCCTCCCAGCAAGCTGCCACTCAACTGTGTCTCTGCCCACAACCACACTTTGCACCCCAGCCCCTCTGCCGCCTGGCTCCTTCTGGCTCTCCAGCTCTGCCTAGCCTACTATTTATGACTTGCTTCCCCCCACCCCATCGCTTTCCCTTCCCACCCATCTCACACCGCGCTGCCTGAAGCACTGCCCGAATTATCCTTTGGAAGAACAGCTCTGACATCAACTCCTCTGCTCAAGTCTTCAAATGCTCCCCCTGCAGCAGAAAACCAAGCTTTGCAGCCTAGCCTAATGTAAAGCCCTTGTATACTTCCAGACATCCGCCTCCAGCATTCTGATCCATTAAGTCTGAGGAGAGCCAAAAATATATACACAACACTCCAGGTGGCTTTGGTGTTCTCTGCCAGATTTGGACCAAGATCCGATCCTGACCACTGGTATCTGAAATCCTAGAAACATGAAAGTATCTCTGCCTGGAAGAATTAAAGACAATTTTAAAAAGCAAACATTCTCCCACAGTCAAGAAAAAATACATGCTTCCCAAATTTACAAGCTAAAGACAATGAATATCCTATTTCCTGTAAAACCTCAAAACACAGAAGGCATCTGAATGGCAAGTGTTTCTACAACTCAGATTTTAAATTGTTTGTGATTTCCAATGGGAACTGGAAAGAAGCAAAAACAAGACTCCATGCCTTCAGACTGCTCAGAATCACTCTGCCCTTCCCTGGAAAGCTCGGCTGAGGCCTGGGTTTCACGACGTGTCACTGTTAGGAAAGCATGGTGCCGGCCTCGTCTTGTGCCGGGCACATGTTCAGG
This sequence comes from Rhinolophus sinicus, assembly GCF_057876585.1. Lineage (NCBI taxonomy): Eukaryota > Metazoa > Chordata > Mammalia > Chiroptera > Rhinolophidae > Rhinolophus > Rhinolophus sinicus. Next base: position 749,135 of record NC_142514.1, read on the forward strand.
CCTGGTTTGTATTAATGAGTCCTCACGCGTTCACTAAACACACACACACCAAGCATCTATTCCATGCCAGACACTGCTGCGTGGGGCTCCGCAGTGAACAAGACACGCGTCTTGCTGGTAGGGAGCTTACTTTCTAGCCAAGGAGGGCAGAAGGAAGCGATATGAGCACTTAATTGTGATACACCAGGTGCTGTCTTTGTTAAGAAAAAATAAAATTGGGTGAGAAGCTTAGGTGGGGGGGACAGGACGGGGTCTTTTATCAAAGGCGTAGAGAAGGCACAGTGACATCTAAGCAGAGTTCTGGGGACACAGACAGGCAGGAGTGAAGTCCCCAGACACTGACCTGTTCCTGCTACTCAAGTACCTTGCCTGCTAAAACTAAACTCTAACAAGCCCTGCCACTTCTTACATCTGGATGTGACAGGAAGTTGACAAGTTAACTTTATTTTCTCCATTCCTGATATCTAGTCCAACTGCTATCCCTCTCTTAAATGAAACCTTGTTGGTACAAAAAAGCTGTGGTAAAAAAGGGAGGCCGTAGTAAAGAAGCTGGAGCAGAAAAGAAACACTCAAGTGTTTCAGGGAGGACCTGTACATTTCCTTTTAGTCCCAGATTTTGCTTCCTATTTAAGCTTTAAACAAAAAATAAAATCCCTTGATCAAAGAATCATTAGTGACAGGAGTTCACCAAGAAGCTTACTGAACATAAGAAAACCAGGCTATATAATCACCCAAATTCCATCCAAGGTATTGATTACTTAGGGATGAGTAAAAAGCCCTGACCCGTCCCCACTCCATAGCAGGAATAATGGACACGGTCCCAGTGAGGAAAACACGGCTGCGGTTGCTCGCGTGGCCGCAATGGGGAGGACACAGCTCTGCGAAAACGGCCAATGGGAGCCCGTCAGCCTGCGAAGTGGGGTAAGAATCGGGAGCTAGGGATGGGGGAGATGAGAGGAGAGCACCTAGCACAGAGCTCAGGGCAGGACGGCCCCCAGCCTGCCGCACGCCCAGGGTCTGCGCAAAGTGGCCGCCCAAGTATTTACTCACTTTAATGAAAGGTTTTTCCTCCTCCCAATCCTACCTAATGTAGTAATTAATAATTTGGTGATGTGTTGGGATGATCGAGAATATAAATTCTGGGGTGGCCAGTGAGCTCAGCTGGTTAGAGCGCGGTGCTGGCAGCACCAAGGCTGCTGGTTTGATCCCTGCATGGGCCACTGTGAGCTGCGCCCTCCTTAAAAAGAATATGAATTCTGACAACAGCTGGTTTTTCTTTTAAAGCCCCAAATACCATTAATTTAGAAAGAACAGGAATGAGGCTCATGTACTGTTGAGACTTCTGAGGAAAGTCCCCAGAAAACAATGACACGGTCGACATTCAAGAAAGGCAGGTCACTGCACAGCATATTCTGCTTTTAATCACTCCATGTATTTTCACTGGATAAATAAATTCATTGTCTAATTATCTGTTTCAAAGTCCTGTTTGCCAATGAAAAACCTTACAGGAAAAAAGAAATCTGATATTAACAACTGCATCTTTTGGGAAATGGTTAATTCTAGAAATGAAAAATTAAAATGGTTCCTGATCCCCGCCCCGCCAAAAGAAAAGTTTAACTAGTCTAATCAAGATTCTTCTGTTTGCCAAGAAGAGAAAACCCCACTGGGAAGTGGAGAGAAGTGACAGGTCCCTGGAGAGGAGGTGGAGAGATGTGACAGGTCCAAGGACAGGAGGTGGGGAGATCTGACAGGTCCGAGGACAGGAGGTGGGGAGATCTGACAGGTCCGAGGACAGGAGGTGGGGAGATCTGACAGGTCCGAGGACAGGAGGTGGGGAGATCTGACAGGTCCGAGGACAGGAGGTGGGGAGATCTGACAGGTCCGAGGACAGGAGGTGGGGAGATCTGACAGGTCCGAGGACAGGAGGTGGGGAGATCTGACAGGTCCGAGGACAGGAGGTGGGGAGATCTGACAGGTCCGAGGACAGGAGGTGGGGAGATCTGACAGGTCCGAGGACAGGAGGTGGGGAGATCTGACAGGTCCGAGGACAGGAGGTGGGGAGATCTGACAGGTCCGAGGACAGGAGGTGGGGAGATCTGACAGGTCCGAGGACAGGAGGTGGGGAGATCTGACAGGTCCGAGGACAGGAGGTGGGGAGATCTGACAGGTCCGAGGACAGGAGGTGGGGAGATCTGACAGGTCCGAGGACAGGAGGTGGGGAGATCTGACAGGTCCGAGGACAGGAGGTGGGGAGATCTGACAGGTCCGAGGACAGGAGGTGGGGAGATCTGACAGGTCCGAGGACAGGAGGTGGGGAGATCTGACAGGTCCGAGGACAGGAGGTGGGGAGATCTGACAGGTCCGAGGACAGGAGGTGGGGAGATCTGACAGGTCCGAGGACAGGAGGTGGGGAGATCTGACAGGTCCAAGGACAGGAGGTGGGGAGATCTGACAGGTCCGAGGACAGGAGGTGGGGAGATCTGACAGGTCCGAGGACAGGAGGTGGGGAGATCTGACAGGTCCGAGGACAGGAGGTGGGGAGATCTGACAGGTCCGAGGACAGGAGGTGGGGAGATCTGACAGGTCCGAGGACAGGAGGTGGGGAGATCTGACAGGTCCGAGGACAGGAGGTGGGGAGATCTGACAGGTCCGAGGACAGGAGGTGGGGAGATCTGACAGGTCCGAGGACAGGAGGTGGGGAGATCTGACAGGTCCGAGGACAGGAGGTGGGGAGATCTGACAGGTCCGAGGACAGGAGGTGGGGAGATCTGACAGGTCCGAGGACAGGAGGTGGGGAGATCTGACAGGTCCGAGGACAGGAGGTGGGGAGATCTGACAGGTCCGAGGACAGGAGGTGGGGAGATCTGACAGGTCCGAGGACAGGAGGTGGGAGATCTGACAGGTCCGAGGACAGGAGGTGGGGAGATCTGACAGGTCCGAGGACAGGAGGTGGGAGATCTGACAGGTCCGAGGACAGGAAATGGGGAGATCTGACAGGTCCGAGGACAGGAGGTGGGGAGATCTGACAGGTCCGAGGACAGGAGGTGGGGAGATCTGACAGGTCCGAGGACAGGAGGTGGGGAGATCTGACAGGTCCGAGGACAGGAGGTGGGAGATCTGACAGGTCCGAGGACAGGAGGTGGGGAGATCTGACAGGTCCGAGGACAGGAGGTGGGAGATCTGACAGGTCCGAGGACAGGAGGTGGGGAGATCTGACAGGTCCGAGGACAGGAGGTGGGGAGATCTGACAGGTCCGAGGACAGGAAATGGGGAGATCTGACAGGTCCGAGGACAGGAAATGGGGAGATCTGACAGGTCCGAGGACAGGAAATGGGGAGATCTGACAGGTCCGAGGACAGGAGGTGGGGAGATCTGACAGGTCCGAGGACAGGAGGTGGGAGATCTGACAGGTCCGAGGACAGGAGGTGGGAGATCTGACAGGTCCGAGGACAGGAAGCAGGTAGGCCCCCGGGCTTATGGAAGTGGAAACAGGAACCAGAACCCAGCCTGGGCTGGTTCTTGGTGACCTTTCTGTTTTCCTGGGTACACTTTATCCTTCTACCACCCTCTTTCTTAACAAACCACTGTCATCTTCTGCATGGTCCAAAACTGCCTATAATTCTATATCCTAACTACCATCCAATGGCAACTGTGTCTCTGTATCTAGAAAGAATTCGGCACCAGCTCACTTGCTTGCCACCCTTGGCGAGGTGGTCCGTCAGCTGTGGCACAGGAGAGGACTGACTATGGTGGGTCCCTGGAATGAAACAATAGGCCAAGCAATGACTGTATTTTAACACAGTAACAAACTTCTCCTTTAAGTTACATTAAGCATTTCCCTCTTTACTCTGGCACTATCTATTTGAAAAGGATGAGTCATACAGTATACACGGATTCAAGTGAACAGCTGACCCCTGAACAGCACGAGTCTGAACTACACGGGCCCACTTATCTGTGGATTTTCCCCAACTGACCCGTGCAATTCAAACCCATGTTATTCAAGGATCAACTCCGCGATCAGGAATCACCTGTGCAGGGCCGATGGCAGTTATTCGTGGATTTTCAACTGAACTGGAGGTTGGCGCCCCGAACTCCTGCGTTGTTCAAGGATCAACAGTAAATCAAGTAATAATTCAGTTCCCAAAATTTATGGTGAACAGATACATGTGGCCCTAAAAATAAGACAACTGCAAAATCTTTAAAATGTTTTTCTTTAAAAGCATTCAGGGGCTGGCCCGGTGGCTCAGGCGGTTAGAGCTCCAGGCTCCTAACGCCGAAGGCTGCCTATTCGATTGCCACATGGGCCAGTGGGCTCTCAACCACAAGGTTGCTGGTTCGATTCCTCGACTTCCCACAAGGGATGGTGGGCAGCGCCCCCTGCAACTAAAAAACGGCAACTGGACCTGGAGCTGAGCTGTGCCCTCCACAACTAAGATTGAAAGAACAACTTGACTTGGAAAAAAGCCCTGAAAGTACACACTGTTCCCTAATAAAGTCCTGTTCCCCTTCCCCAATAAAATCTTTAAAAAACAAAACAAAACAAAATAAATAAATATATAAATAAATCAATAAGCATTCAGTACTATCTTATCCACTTATCAAAAATAGGAGAAAGGGCCGTGGCCAGAATCAGAGAACATCTAATAAAGGGAGTCACCTGTTATTTTGACAAATCATCATTTATGTTTTCAGTGCATTTGTTACATTTGTCAAGAAAAACTGATAGGATTCGTCTCAAAGTCCATTTTTAAGTAGAATTTCTGAGATGACAGATTTCGTGTTTCACAGGAGCCGCACTGTGAATGCTGATGAGACCCCTGGTAGTGGACATCCACTAGTGTTTCCTGCATGTCCTCTAACTTCCCCTCTGGTGATGGACAGCATGGAAATGACTTCACTTTCATTGCCGGAAAGGGAACCACCCCTCCTCCCACCCTGACCCAGGGACTTCCAATAGGCAGGCCCCCTTTCCCGTGGGAACACACAGCCACCAGGCTGCAGTGACAGTTTAGGGAGACTGAGCCTCTAAACGCCCAGCTCCCAGACTGCGCGGCGAGAGGCCTGGGACACTGGAGAAAATTCACAAGACACCACTAGATACTTTCAAGTTGAGACGAGCACAGAGACAGCAGACACACCAAGGGAGCGGTCCGTGAGGTGGTTCACAGTCCCACCAGCAGGTGGCGCTATACCCTTCCCGATGACATCACATCTGCACAAAACTGGCTTCAGTGGTTACTTTGATTTAAAAAAAAAAAAAAAAAGCGCTGCATGAAAATCAACAGGAACAGGAAATGAGTCTAGCGGTACCCGGTCCGATTCTGAAGTCTGAAAAGCTGTACAGCCCATTAGTTAACAACAGTGGTTTATTTACGAAAATAAAAATAGTTTCCTTCAATTTATGGGTATTACTTTTTCCAACAGCTACTAAGTTCTTAAGACATAAATACTTAAGTCGTTTGGACTCACGACTCAGTAAAGGGAACCCTGGGAGTCTGTTTTGGCCTAGGGGCACCGTGAAAATCCTAGGGACACTAACGATGCCCTGAAAATGGGGATCTTTGCACGAAGACTCGGCCTTCGAGGGGAGGGCGGGGGCGGGGCAGACAGCGGGGCGGCGCCTCGCACACAGCGCTCAGCGCCAAGGCCGCCCCAAGAGCGCACCTGTCTCGCTCCTGCTGTAGATGCGGGAGGGAACGCAGGACAATAAACTCAAGTCATCAAGAGGAACCGACTTCCTCATCTTGTGTTCCCAGAACAAAACCCAAGAGGAACTCAGTAACTGCCTCTCGAAAGGCACTTCCCTGGGAGAGCAGGTCGCCTGGCTCCTGAGGACAGGTGCACCTCGGAGACCTTGGGCCCGCGGTGGGGGTGCGGCGGGAGGCGGGAAGGAGAGGCCGCGCACAGGCAAGCCGGTTTCCCAGGGGGCCCGGTGTGCGCTGGCGCGGGGGACACAGGGCGCAAGGCTGAGGCCTTGAGGGCTTTGGCTGCGCCCCTGGAGCAGTGCAGAGAGCCCGGGAACACCCCCGGGGGAGGGCCAGGACACAGCCCTTCTGGGGTGTGGTGCCCCAACGCAAAGCCTGCACCTAACCCCGAGGAAGCCAGGAGCGCCCAAGTGAGGGCTGCCCTCCAATGCCGTCCCGCTCCCTCTAAGCTGTTCCAGGTTCAAGAACAAACAGCCCATGTTCCTGAGCTGACTGGACCCTGACCGGGAGGAACACCTCTAGAAGACATTACGGGGACAATCCATGAGGTGTGGACGAGGACACCGCACAGGATGAGTGTTCAATTCACTGATATGCACACCTGAGTTGTGGTTACATAAAAACATGTCCGTGTTCTCACAAAACACGCACCCGGCATTCAGTGCTCGGGGGACACTGATGGGAACCTTGCACTCGACTTCACAACAGACCCACGTATTTTAAAATAAAGGTGGCCTGGGCGTTAGGACAGTACCCTGGCAGTCATGTGGACGACACACCAGAAAATGACCTCTTTCTCTGCCACCCTGACTGCCACACAGTGACTGCTGGGGACCTCTGTCCCCTCATTCCTGGGAGCACCTCCAGAGCTGCCCTTCAGATAGGGGTGGCGGGGAAAATGACCAGTTAAGAGTGGAATGGGGGGCCGGCCCGGTGGCTCAGGCGGTTAGAGCTCCATGCTCCTAACTCCAAAGGCTGCCGGTTCGATTCCCACATGGGCCAGTGGGCTCTCAACCACAAGGTTGCCAGTTCAACTCCTCGAGTCCCACAAGGGATGGTGGGCTCTGCCCCCTGCAACTAAGATTGAACACGGCACCTTGAGCTGAGCTGCCTCCCGGATGGCTCAGTTGGTTGGAGCGCGGGCTCTCAACCACAAGGTTGCCAGTTCAATTCCTCGACTCCCGCAAGGGATGGTGGGCAGCGCCACCTGCAACTAAAATTGAACACGGCACCTTGAGCTGAGCTGCCGCTGAGCCCCCGGATGGCTCAGTTGGTTGGAGCGCATCCTCGCAACCACAAGGTTGCCGGTTCGACTCCCGCAAGGGATGGTGGGCTGCACCCCCTGCAACTAGCAACGGCAACTGGACCTGGAGCTGAGCTGTGCCCTCCACAACTAAGACTGAAAGGACAACAACTTGAAGCTGAACAGCACCCTCCACTACTGAGATTGAAAGGACAACAACTTGACTTGGGGAAAAAAAGCCTGGAAGTACACAGTGTTCCCCAATAAAGTCCTGTTCCCCTTCCCCAATAAAATCTTTAAAAAAAAAAAAAAAAAGAGTGGACTGGGGGCGGCCAGATGGCTCAGTTGTTTAGAGTGCGAGCTCTCAAAAACAAGGTTGTTGGTTCAATTCGCGCATGGGATGGTGGGCTGCGCCCCCTGCTACTAGATTGAAAACAGCGACTGGACTTGGAGCTGAGCTGCGCCCTCCACAACTAGACTGAAGGACAACGACTTGACTTGGAGCTGATGGGGAAAACACACTGTTCCCCAATAAAAATTAAATTTAAAAAGGGACCGGTCCATGCATGAGCCTCCAGAGGTTTGGGGGGACAGGAGGCAATCAGGAAAATGTGACAATAGTCTGAGTGGGAACAGGCCCCCATTAACTTCCCCTCACTCTGTGAGCCACATTCTCAGTCTCCTACGTTCACACCCAACAGTGTAAGGCACTGCGTTTTTATGGAAGGAGAAACAATCAGCTTGGCAGAAAGATAAACTAAGGAGAGCTAGTGGGGTCTGTGGAATCACCCCTTGGAGACCGAGGAACACCCTGGACGGGATGCGGCAGAATTAGAGCTGTAGTGGATTAAGTCCACACAGAGCCTGCACAGCGCCCCTCAACCCCTGAGAGAGGGTGCCAGGCCCCACACAACATGGGGTCTTCTGTGCACTGCAGGGTGCTGGGCAGCACCCCAGGCCTCTACCCACGAGATGCCAGTAGCACCCCCAACCTGTGACAACCCCAATGTCTCCAGACACTGCCTAATATCCCCGAGAACTCAGCCACTGTCTCTCTCTACAGTCCGTCAACACCACGAATGGGCTGTGGATTTTTCCGTCAAATCGAACGAGTGACAGCTGGGCGGGCTGAGGGCGGTGTTGGCTGAGGGACGGGAGAAGTAAGGCCACAGAGCAACAAGAACTAAGTAAGTGACAGATGCCAGCGCGTAAATCGTGCAGTAACTTCAGTGACGTTCAGGGTAACCTGACTGACATGAGGCCCTCGATCCGCAGGGAAGCACGTTCCGCAGGGAAGCACACCGGCCGCCGAGCGGCCACTGGACGGGCCAGGAGGGGGCAGCGGCCACCAGGAGCAAACACCACAGATACTAGGGATTTCACTGAAATCTGCCCTGATGTGCCTACTTTCAAGACCTAAATGCCTTTTTACGTGTAGGCCCTCCTGCTGAAGTCCCAACCTCTTTTACACACTGTTGTCCGCTTAGCTACAAGAGTTTTACAAATAAACCCAAAGTTTCCATGTCCTCAACAAGCTAATTGTTAGGCCCTCCCAAGCACAACTGTCAAGAGGAACTCGCCTTCCGAGGTACTTCTAGTACATAAACACCCAAATTCCAAACACCACAGTAAGATTCCAAACGCAATTTAAATTGGGAGAATTTAGAAAACCTACTACTCTTCCTGCGTGTGGAATAGCCCATTAGCCCGGTCTACGTCAGCACGTCACTGATAACAGAACAACTGTAACGGAGATTAAGACAGAGCATTTTTCCTGTGGAGGCCAGGTGGTCACGGCCCTGGGCCCTCAGTCCAACGCCACTGCTTGCCCTCAGGCCTGCCCCTCTGCTGGGGAGGGGGCAAAGGTCGCCTCCTGGTTGAGAGGCCCAGATAGCCAGTGCTTTAGGCTTTGCAGGCAACTACTCAATTCTGTTAGAAATACGTAGTAACCACTAGAATATAAGCTCCATGAGGGCAGGCAGTGGTCAGGGACAGAATTGGGAGACACGAGGAGATAGCTGGTGACAGTACTGGGAGGTCAGCGGCAGGTTCTAAAACCGTTGAGATTTACAGGATGGAGTTGCCATACCGCTGTTAAAAAATTTAAGGTGGCCCTTCTTTATTGTCACGAGACGACGACAATGCAGTAAAACGGGGGTGTGGGTGGGGCAGAAATTTCAGAATACGTGTAAGTTTGGGGAAGATGGTGTCATTTGATTCTTGTGTGAAAAATTATGCACTTACGTATGACATAGAGTAGCCTGTAAGTGACCGTAATTTAACCAAACCTGACTGACGAGCCTGTAGATTTATCCGTTCACTCACTCCACAAATACTCATTGAGATGTATGCACTATGTTCTGGGCACCCTTAGAGGAAATATTACCAAGGAATAAAAAAGAAAGATCTCTGCCGTCAGGGAGCTTATAGTCTAGTGATTACTGACAATTTTTTGCTTTTATACCAAAATTTCTAAGAGACTGTTTTTGATACTTTATGGTTTATCGCCTTAGTGTCAAACTAAGAAACCTTTTCCCCACACACTCCACCTCAAAGCTTGTAAAGTATTTTACCCAACATTTTTCTAATACTTCCATGTTTAATTTTCACATTTAAATCTTTAATCCATCCAGAGACTATATGTGCGGTGGAATGCAGAATTTTCAACTTGATATTTTCCAACAGATTACCAGTTGGTCCAACATCCATTCCCAGCTGACCTAAAATGCTACGCTATCATGAACTAAATTCCCATAAACTTGTAACTATCTAGACAACCTTGTTCCACCCACCGATGCTGTTCAGTGCTTTTCTGTTTATGTCTCACAGAGCATTTCCTTCCTCATCTTTCTTTTATAGAACTGATTCCTCTCAAATATTCATTCCCCCAAATTAAGTGACATCTTGAAAACCAGCAGGTACAGGCAGGCAGGACAACGGCCACCCAAGTTTGCGTTAGGCTCTTCAATGACATGTCAGCATGCTCTTCGTCTAGGTCTTCCAACCGACATAGTGTTTTCCTCTTTATTAAAAAGAGAAAACTCTGAGGCCTAACAACCATTAAAAATGGCATTGGCCTACTTGCCTAAGAACTGAAGAAACGTATATTTCTGAAGGTAGTTTCTATAAAGGAATAAGCTGTTTATAAAAAAAGCAAACTTCTAAGGGCCCAGGGCTCTCCTCCTGAATCTCATCTGCTCTGACCGCTCACCATCTCAGACACGGGACTCAAATCACTGACTTCCGTAATCACACAAGAGCAGAGTCTCACTATAAAGAACCATAAAGTTTACTTGAGCTAAACATTCAGGACAGGAGCTTAATTACAGGTGAGGGTACCCCTGCCCATTCCCCACAAGGCTCACTGGGGGGTGGGGGGTCTTCCCCCCCAGGTGGGGTGAGGCAGTGGGAAGGCAGGGGCAGCACACAGGTGTGGCTGCAGCCTTCCTACTGTCCCCGCTTGCTCCGTCCCTCCCTCCACCCCCACGGGAATCCCAGCCATCTGTCACAGGAACAATCAGCAGGAAAGAGAGGGGTGGGAGTGAGAGGAACCTGTCTGTCTAATCACCATTATCCCTCCAGTGGCTGGTTCCGCCTTTCTGCCTTCTCTTCCAGATGACCCAATTACCCTCGAACGGTCTCCCCCAAGAATGTCCCCAATCTTATAATATGCTGACATGTACAAAACTTCAGAGTTACATATATCCAATTCTTCAGGGAATAGCTAACCAGCACCTACTTATAAAGCTGCTTTGTTATACATCTTAAGATTCAAAAACAAAGACTATCTTTTGTTTTGCTTGAAATCAAATCCCTCTCTCTCCCAATCAGAGCCCTCTTTCTTAACCTCACCTGTCTCTTCCAAAACTTAAAGTTCTGAGTTTATCAGGTACTTTATGGAGCCTGTAATGCATAGGAGAGTAAGGTACTTGTTGGCGCAAAGCTAACTGGTTCAACCCATTCCTCTGATACACAACAAATGAACTTTCATACTAACCCAGGCTGCTGTTTAACCGCACAAGAGTGCATGAAGATGGGTCCATCCCGTGTGCCACACCACAGCTCACTCGCTCACCTGGGGAGTGCAGCACGCTGATTAGGATACATTTTGAAGCCGCGAGACCAGCTGAAATGGAAAGCCAACGTGAGCAGCTGGAACCAGTGATGGCACAGGCCTGTGGCTCCAAAGACAGATGAGACCCTGCCGCGCGTACGGGTTTCTTTCGGCCTCCTGTTACCACCCCTCGACCACACCGACTTCCTCTCCAGGGTGTTTGTCAACATCAATTGTGCTTGCGTCTCTGTGGTCCAGGGACCAGCAGCAGCAGAGGCACCTGGGAGCTTGTTAGGAAAGCTGAGTCTGGATTTGCAGCTAACAAGACCCCAGGGGTTCAGTCAGTCAGGTTCTGACACCACGCAAATAACTGCACTGTTCCCACACCACCCTCCAACTCCTGAGCCCCTCCCCTTCCCCACATCTACACAGGTGGTCTCCGCTTCCTCAGCGGCCTTAGCTCTGCTTTCAGGCCCCACGCGGTATGTGCAGTCAGTCCTCAGACCAAAGAGAACCTGACCCTCAGCAGGGCTCCCTGCGGCACATACCCTGCTGCGGTAGGTCCATCCGTCCGTCTGTCCGGAACAGCTGCCCCTCCATCTCCTTTCAGACCTCTTATGGCTGAGCGCTCCACCCTGCTCTCACTCTGCCCCACGTGTAGGTATCATGAGAACTCACACACCACCTACGACCTCCAGACTGGGCTCCAGGCCAACACACTATGTGCAACACGTGTGCACTTGCTTGCCTTATGTGCATTTCGAGCACCCGATGTCCCAAGCACAGGTCTCCATTCCCGCTGGACGGCCGACACCTCTGCCCTCCCACTTGGCCTCACCTCAGTGCCCAAGATCACCGGCCCCTAAGTAGGGAAGCAAACGCTTAGGAGCCACCCTAGACCCCTCCTTGCCCCCTCGTCCCCTCTGTCTAGTCCACCAGCACTCTGGTTGGCTCTACCTCCAGAGCAGACAGAAGTTGACCTTTTCTCCCATCTCCTCTGGCCCCATCCTTGGCCAAGCCATGTCATTTCTTCCCCCTCACCTTCTTCCACCTCCTCCCCCCACTCCGCTTCAAGCCGTTGTTTCTCAGTCTAGCTGTGTAGGACCCAGCTCCCTGGCCCCTGCTGGTATTAGGAGCCTTGTGCCCCCCGCCCCAGGCTGACGCAGTCGGTGGCCAGTCGTCAGTCGGCCGCTCACAGCAGCTCACGGCAGCTCTTGCTCACGCTCATGCTGGACACCGGCCGCTCATGGCAGCACACGGTAGCCCACCGGGGCTCATGCCAACCTCCCACTGCTCACGGTAGCCCAGCTCCAGGGAGAGCCGTTGTTCACAATCTTAGCTGTAGAGGGCGCAGCTCACTGGCCCATGTGGGAATTGAACTGGCGTCTTTGGCACTAGGAGCTCAGTGCTCCAACTGACTGAGCCACCAGGCTGGCCCCAAAACCATGTCTTTTCTCATCAACAGTCTTCTTTAAATGATCTGTCTCTAGTTTCTAACAACCCATTCTTCAGTTGGCAACCCAAGACAATCTTTAAAAGTCCCATCTTGTGACCTCCTACTTAAGATCACTCGATGGCTTTGCACTGCACCAAAGAACAGCAGCCCCACGCTTCCTGCAGTGTGGCGACTAGAATATGCACCGGCCACACCAGGCGCTTCTGAAGGCCCAGCAGGCACCAGGCACACAGGGCCCGGCTCCCCCGCAGCCAGCTGTCACTGTCCTGGGCAGACTGAGTCAGGGGGTCCCCCTCCTCTGGGACTTTCACTCCTACGCCCTGCCCCTGGGCACCCAGCTCCAGCCCCCAGGGTCCTTTTCCAACCTCAGGGCCTTGGCAACCGCTGCTCTCCTCACCTGAGGTCCCCAGGCGCCCCCTCCCTGGCTCCGCCTCCTCCCTCAGGTGTCGCCTGCCCACACAGGCCTGCCCATCACCCTACGCCAAGCGCCCCCTCCACCTCATATCTGACCTCACTCACCGTCAGGTCTGAAACCTGCCTGATCACTGTCTCCCCCAAGACAGCCTCTTCCCAGGAGAATAAAGGATTTATTTTCCCAGCACTTACGACCAAGGGCAGGGCCTTGACCAAAGTATTTGGCAAATATCTGTGAAATAAACGGATGCCTTCAAGGAGTTCATTTCTGGAATCCACTCTCCCCAGAAATGTGAACATTAGCTGGACATCCTAAAGCAGGCAATTCTAAATGTCATGCTCCAGAAAGGCCTGTGACGGATAAAACAAATGGCCACAGACTCTCTGCAGCTCCTTTTCCGTCAAGAGCCAGAATCTGTGCTTCCTCCAACCCAAGTCTGGGCGGGTCCTGGAACTCGCTCTGACCGACGCAGCACAGGTGATGCTGTGTGACTCCCAAGTGGCCTCACGGGGCCCCTTCTCCTCCACACCTCTTGGACCTCAGCCACCACAAGGCCTGACTAGCCCTCCGGAGGTCACGTAGAGGAGAACAGAAGCGCCCTGGCTGTAAGTCCATGCAGGTGAGGCCACCTGGGCTGGGAGGCACAGACCCCAGCCCACCTACCAAGGGCCTGCAAGCGTGAGTGGGCCCAGCCAAGACCACCCAGAGCAGAGATGAGCTCGCCCAGCTGAGCCCGTCCTAACCGACAACAGTGAACACATGGAAACTGTTTTAAGTCACTAAATTTGGGGGAGCTTGTTATGCAGCCACAGATAACTGGTACCGGCCACACCGCTGTTTTAACTGAAGGATGTATGTTAGTTTCAGAGTTCTCAACCTTGGCACTGCCGCCACCTTGGGCTGGCTAATCTTTGCTGTCGGGGAGCAGCTCCAGGGCACATCCCAAGTTGTCACAATGTCCCCAGACAAGCAACAGTGGACACAGAAAGCCGCAGCGCCTGCGATCTGTGCCTCGGGGGCTTGGGCTTCCACAGGGTGGAGGGGTCACTGCTTCGGGGCCTCCTTTGTGCCTTCTCCTCCTCACCTTCGGATGTGGGCTGGCACGCAGGTTCTTTCCTCCTCACTGGTCCCCAAAGGGCAGGCAGTGGGATGGACACTGGCGGTAGCCTCTACCTGTTCCTATGACAATCACCCACAAGCATGTCCCTTTTCTGTACCCCAGTACCTGGGGGCCCCTCCAGCACAGTGCTCCCCCCACACTCACACCCCTGTGACTGAATGGGTTCCAAAGACCACAGGAAGGCAGAGCTGCCCAAACCAGCCGAGATCAAGACGCTTTAAGTCCAGCAAATTCAGGGACCATGGATATTAAAAATAAAAAAAAATAAAAAAATGGTTCAAGTATGTAAAAGTAAAGCTGACTAGCAAAACCCCAAGACTGCACACAAACCACTCCTTTAACTTGGAAGTAAACGTTTACCATGTTTGACAAATACCCCACGATTTGTACAATGCAATGTAGGTCCAATCTCAGCTATGCAACGGCTGCGGAACGGAAGTTCTGAACAGCTTTAACCTCCCAAGTTCTCTTACATGGAGACTTTGCCTCACGTCTCCCGAACATCTACTGCTGTCAACCCAGACGCCCAGTCCAGGACTGTGCTACCCAACAGGTGACCATGTGTGGTTTTTAAAACTTTATTGAGATTTAGTAAAAGGAAAGTCAGGTTCCAGTCACGCCGGCCACACCCAAGTGCTCAATAGCCACCTGTGGCTAGTGGCCATCACACTGGGCAATGCAGATTAGAAAACCTTTCCATCACTGAAAAAACCCTATTATACGAGGCTGAGCGAAAACACAGAAATGAAAAGCAAAGTAAAAGGTTTTTACTTAAGATGGGGCAATTTACCCTTCCAGGAGTGGAGTTTTCCCTTCTGTTGCACTCTGATCAACAGATCATCGTTGAGAAATCAACATACAGCCAAAAGGTGCATTAATACATAAATAACTACCTACGTTAGGTTTTTGGAATCAGTATAGGAACAGCAGGAGCTGAGTTCCTAGAAGGGTGCTCTGCTGTTAGTAAAAAAAGAATCATTTCCCCACTGGCTCAGTAATCTCAGCAACTGTAGAAGCTTGTCATTTTAGTTGTGAAAAAGTTAGCGTTATCTCACTCTGAACAATGCTGCTATTTGGAAGCTCTTCTTCCGCAGCAGAGGAGACGGAGGACGGGACCAGCCACCCACTCGGCAGCCCAGCACCCTCCTGAACACGTCTAGTTATACGGTGTGGGAGCTGTGTGCTGGTCAATGCCCACCTTTTAAGAAAATGAAAAGCGGGCATGGTGGACACCTACTGACTCACAAAACACACTCGAACGCCTCCTCGCCTCGCCACTGCGTGTTAGGTACCAAGGTTCTCCCTGCTCGGAGTCCACCTGGCCCAGAAAAAGCCCCCCACTTTCCCTTCTCACCTCCAGTCTATAGCAGCTGCCCGAAACCCACATCTCATCCGGGTTAAGCAGGCTCAAGCCTTCCCAATAACCAGCCTCTCCCTTCGCAGGAAAATGACCGAGAAGTTGGGGTCCTGGTTATATGGCTTCACAGGCCAGTGTCCCCAAGGCTGATGGTGTCAGACTGACTCGCTTGCAGGCACCTGCCTACACCCACCCAGCCCCAGTCCTGGGTTACAGACAGGCTGAGGACACTTCCAGGGGTCTGACTCAGGCCGGCCTGAGAACCGGCCCTGCCCACGGAAAGAGCCCGACTGCTGTGCCCTCTGCTTCCAGCCCATGCAGTCAGGGAGAACAGAGGCGGGCCTCACAACTCAACTCGACGTGCCCACCAAGAAGGCAGGAGCTGGTCAAGCAACGTGACCCAGAGCAGCAGGGCTGACCAGAAAAAGCCTGTGTGAGGTGACGTGCAAGCTGTGACCTAAAGGATTAAGGACTCCATGGTGAAGGCAGCCAAAGCAACAGAGACGTCAGGTGGACAGGTGGAGATGAGTCTGGAGGTCAGAAAGGCTAGGGCAGAGATTTAAATTTGAGAGTCATCAAGACTATCGGTAAACAGCATTTAAAACAGACACGAGTAGATGGGAACAGACATGATCACCTAAGGAGAGCCCAAGAACAGGAATCCTAGACTCACCAAAGAAATGCCACACAATTGAGGGCATGTGAGGCAGCCAACGACGAACTCTGGAAGGAAACCAAGGGCAAACAACAGGGTAGGAGGAGACCGGGAGCTAAGAGCAGAGTGTTTCAAGAAGCTGGTGGTGGTCAAGTTGAGTTCAGTGCCAACAGGCAGAAGCTGAAAACAGACAACCGACCATTCCAGAGCGCTGTGACCCCAAGCAGGGGCCGAGAGGCGTGCAGACAGAAGAGAGGGCATGAGACGGACAGACACGCGGTGGTGGTTCCACCCAGACTCCACGCCGACCTGAAACGCCCAGCTCCATTTCTGAACTGTGATTCTGAGACACAGGAACCCTCACAGGACACCTACCTTTCCTAGTTACTGCCTCTTCAACCTGCAACTGAGACATTGTTTTTACCAGCTGGGACGGGAAGGGAAGGACACGGGAGACGGGTTGGGAACACAAGGGGAACTGTGACGATGCTCTAGGTAACTGCTGGGCATCCCCCCAAAATCCTTATCCCCCCGAAATCCTCATCCACCTGGAATGTGAGTGACGTTCTTTGCAGGTATAATTAGTTAACTTACAATGAGGTCACACTAGATTGTACACTAACTTACAATTGGCTCTAATCCAAGGACTGGTGTCCTCTAAGAGCAGACACACACACAGAGGGAAGGGCACGTGAAGACAGAGAGGCAAAACCGGGACTGCCAGCACCCATCACGAGGCAGAAAGAACCGTCGAGGAGCTGCCCTGCCAACACCTGATGTAGACTGCACATCTGGGCGGGAGAGGGTTTGTTGTTTAAGCCCCTAGGTTTGGGGTCGTTCATTACAGCATCCACAGGCAAGGAAAGAGAACCATTTCAGAGCCAGGCAGAAGAGCCGCTGAGAACCTACGGCAGCGACAAGACAGGAGCACAGGCTGGAAGACCACAGGGCGAGGGAGGAGGCGCAGCAGCCCCGGTGGGCAGTGGGCCCGAAGCCAACACATGGGCACGCAGCCTCACAACTGCGCAGAGAGGAGAAGGCTGGGCTAGAGGTGCGAAATCACTGTGCAGGCCCAAGGCCTCCAGGCCAAGTCCACCGAGGGGGGGCGGGGTGAGGTCCATCCACGGAGAAGTAGCAGAGCTCCGCTGCGGTGCCGAAAACAACCGCATTTGCAAAGGTAAGACATCCAGGAATACACACACCATGTTTCCCCAAAACTAAGACCTAGACAGACAATCAGCTCTAATGCGTCTTTTGGAGCAAAAATTAATATAGGACCCGGTCTTATTTTAGTATAAGATATTTCTGCTTTATGATATAAATTTTACTATAAGACCGAGTCTTATATAACACAATATGATACAAAACCGGGTATAATATAATATAATACGTCTTATATTAACTTTTGCTCCAAAAGACACATTACAGCTGATTGTCCAGCTAGGTCTTATTTTCGGGGAACACGGTACTAGGCATGGAACAAAGTAGAAAAATCGGAACGAAAAAATCTACACAGTATGATCCCCAACACAATGAAAGATCTGGATACACACGTGCCTGAGCAATACAAAAGACTAAACAAAAACAACCTTAGGTGGTTTGGCTGGATAGGATAATTATAGATTCCCCCCTCATTTTCCTATTACTAATTTTCTACAATGAACATAGTAAACATTTTTACTATTAAAATGCAAAGGTTAAAAATAACAACTGAGACAATAAAACAGACTTACTGAAAAGGACATCTTTATAACAACACTGGTGGCTTAGGAACAGGAACAAGGTCCTCAAAGAATGAGGACCAAACAGACGGAGGCACTGAGGCAGGCAGACACCTCCCCGTTCGGGACTCAACTGTAAAAAGAGGAAAGGAGGCAAGGGCTGCACAGAGGCCACGGTTAATGGGGGTTCAGTTACTCAAGACGTGGGCTTGTGGGAAGGCAGAACGGGAGCCCCTGAAGACGACACTGCAGACAGAATGAGTGGTGGACAAGTTCAAGTGGAAGAATGTTCCCACCAGTAACCCACAAAGGGGGCGGGTGCAGACCCAGAAGTCCCCGAGATGAAAGCAGGGAGAAGGGCTTGTGCCGTGAGGGCCACAGCCTAGTAATTACGAGCAGGCTCTGGAGGCAAGCGGCTCAAGTTCAAACATGGGTTCCACTGATTCCTGGCTGTGACCTTGGTGAATCACCTAATCTTCCCGCCAGCTTCGCACCCTGTGGAATGGGCTAGTCACCCGGTAACAATGTGAAGTTCTTCGCACGGGGCCTGGCACAGCAGGCGCCCAGCAAACAGGAGCTAATAGCATGGGGTCACCAACAGGCCAACATGCAAGTTCACCCACGGCCAAGGGAATGCCAGGTGGGGGGCGGCAGAGTTTCTGCCAACAGGGAAATCTTGGCGAAGCTCTCCCAACAGACATGTGAAACAGAAAGCCTATGCCTGCCGAGGGGAGAGCAGTGACCATCTCACCAAGCAGGGCCTCCATCTCAATGCCATGCTCAGTCCTGTCTGGAGCTGCCCGTTGCCCAGGTGTCTGCTTCACCATCCTCTCACCCCAGATGTTTCCACCATCCTCGTAACAACGAAAGCCCAGCAATCTCCATGGCCCTGCCCTGCCTTCTCTCTCAGCAAAGCCTCTCCCCGCACCTGAGAGATGATGCTCCTGCCACCAGGGCAGGCTTGGTGTCTCTCATCACTGCCCATCACCAGCTGCCCCCGGCACTGGTCAGGCCTTGACTAAGCACTAGATTACGGTACAGGCTCCCTCAAGCTGCTTCCCTCCCCAGGTGCCTCTGCAGCCCTCCCCGCTACCCCGTGCGTCCTGGGCCCTGGGGACTCTGACCACTGACCCTCCCTGACGGACCGCCCGCCCTTGCTCTCAGAAGCCTCTCTCCCTGACATTCCTCCCCTGCCGTCCCTCACGCTGTCCCAAGGTCTCTTCTCAGCCTCCGCCAATGGGTCTTCAACCTCCAGAGAATCCTGGGTTCCCCTCCCCAGGAAGAGGCACCACCCCAGAACTAGAATCTGGCACAAGGGGTCGGGAGGCACCGCAGAGCAGCTGCCGGTCCCGCTGAGGGCTCCGGTGCCCGCAGGCACGGCCCTGGCTGGTTGAACCCCGCACGGCTCTCCAGCAGTGCCGCTCAGTCGGCGGGTCTCGGTCTCAGGCCTTCACATCCGTAACCACTGAGGACCCCAGGGCTTCTGCTGTAGCAATGGATACTCACCATGCTACAAACTAAAACAGAGAAGCCCTAAAAATCTTTCATAAGCCTATCACATTTCCAGAAGCCCCATTTTTACAAAACTAACTAGAAACCGTTTGGTGCGAAGAGCAGCTGGCACACACCTTACCCGTCAGCACACCTCTGTGCAGCCACGCCGGGCAGCTGGCTTCTCACAGCTGCTTCTGCAGCCGTCGGTGGCAGTCCCTTGTTGGGGCGGAAGCACACGAGGAAAACCAGCCTCACACAGACACAGAGTCGGAAAAGGGGGAGCATTTTAACAGCCTTTTCAAATCAATGAGGACAGTCTTCTTTGGCAGCACCTCAAAACTCAGCAAGTGGTCAGTGTTTTAAAGGGTAGTGCTGCCGTGGAATCTGAAACTGTCAACTAACTGTGGGCACTGTCACATTCAACTCCATTCCTGGGCTTTGAATGACCTTTCACCCACTGCGAGTTAGCAGCAGTGGCCCTTGGGAAAGTATCAGTTCACTGAATTCAACAGACTGTCCACACTGACATACGTCTTTACAGGATGTGAAAAAGTAACTCCTCCTTAGCACCACCGCCTGGCTCATAAGAAAAGTCTTGAGGTCCTGGGAAGCTGTCAAGCTCATGGGAACAGAATCAAGTTTTCCAAAAATTCTCATTTCCATCTGAAAGCTCAAAGTTTATCACGCCAACGACACTGTCAGTTATTCTCTTTGACGTACCTGCTTTGCTTCGTTCTGAGCAGCCATCACTGTCAGCTGTTCTCCCAGCTCAAACAGTCACACAGCTGAGTGTCCAGCTTTGTGCCCACTTTCCATTTCGTCACACAGACAAGTAAAGGGAGGAACTCGGGGTTGACATCAATAAAATTACTTCTTATTGCTTCAGCAAGGGCATTAGATGAAACTGGTTCCTGGCGGTGAAGAATACTAGGGCTACAAGACTGGCTGACTGCACGCGGTGGGACACGGCTTTGGTCTGGGCGACAGAACCAGCCGTCTGACCCACCGCTGCCTGCGTGCCATCGGCACACACGGCAGCAAAGTCAGGCAACATCTCAACGGGATTCTGAAAGGAGCGCTGGCTAACGGAGCCCCAGAGGGTCTCAGGAACCCCAGGAGCACACATCGCACCTTGAGGCTTCTTGCCCTAAGTGGCCGTCACTCACCAGGTAAACACTGATGACTCGAAAGGTCTGCCTCCACCCAGACGGCGCTCCAGAGCAGCTCCTGCGCGCGGACTGAAGTCACTCACTCAACCAACATTTGCTGCGCCGTTTCAGGGGCTGGTGATGCGGGAGCGAACCCAAGGGCCTGTCTTCGTGAAGCCAGAACTCCTGCGGGATCAGCGTAAGGGCTGGGAAGACGCTGGGCACAGCGGTGGAGAGCAGAGCTGGCCTCTGAGCAGGGGCTACCTGAACGGAGGGAGTGAACTGTCCGAACGAAGCTCTAGACAGCTTTGCGGGGACAAGGACCGGCCGTGCGAGCACTGGAGCTTCGTGGGAAGGCCTCCGAGGGTCCGCAAACCCAGTGCACATGGAGTCTACCCCCACCCAACTTCTGCTCCTTATTTCAGGAAGTGCAAACAGCCACCGATGTGCAGGACAGAAGCCGGCGGTCATTACTCCTCCCTTACCTTCCTCAGTCACCAGCTTTACCACCCTGGCCCAGACCCCCTCCTCTCCACACCAGCATCCCATCTGGACTCTTCCTCCCGACTCCTCCCCAAGCATGCTCCAAGCTCAAGACCCGAGTGCCATCGCAATCAGGTCAATCTCCTCCTTAAAAACCTCCTAGGCTCCAGAGCCCTCCAGGTCAAAGTGCAAACTCTTTACCAAGCAAGGCTGACCTCTCGGCACCCCTTTCTCACCAGTTTCCAGCCCTTGAGAACATCCAGCCCTGAGGAGCCATGCTCTCTGGGTGCTGGGAGACCAGGCTGCATATGAAAGACACTCACACCACCTCCTCAGTCCAAACACGCTTTCCTTCCCCTGCTTTCCTTCCCCTGCACCAGCCTGCCAGACAGGCTCCAACTGGGGGACCCTTCAGATCTCAACGTAAACTCTTCCTGAGAAGCCATCGCTAAACTACAATAGGTCGGCAGGCCTCGCGGCTCTGGGCCTGCTGTCACACTCCCTACTAAACTATCCACTCAGTAGGGCCCTGGGCAACGCCCGTTCTACCACCACTTACAGCCTCGACACCTGGCAGAGAAAGTGCTGGGTAAGCATTTGTTAAACAAATCCCCAGTGATGGCACTTATGAAAATACATGAAAAACATTTCATTATACTGTCACTAGTTGGTGAATCAAGGGATGCCAAAAAAAGTTTTGTGAAATCAAAAAAATTCAGCATCATAAAGGGGAAGGTGAAATCTCTAAAAAATAAACAATGACTTGACCCGTTTTTCGAATGAATTAGAGGATCAAAATTATCCTATACTGGTAAAGAAAGCCTTTCGAGTAAAGAAAAGTTATGAACAAAGACTCGGGAGAAAGTGGTAGCAAATTAGTGATGGGGTGGGACGCACAACCACAGCTGTCATGTACATTCCACACCCTAAACATTCCTCTGGAACAACAAGGAAAAAAGAAACAAGTCTCTCCGTGGGCTGTCGCCTTGTAACACGATTTGACTTTATCACAGTTCAAGAGGTGTTTGCAAAGCGAGGCCCCAGGCACAGAACACAGGACGGTGACTCCTGCCAGAGCACTGAGGGCAGGGCGCATCTCAGAGCTTCACGCAAGCGTGAACCCGCGGGAAGCCCGAGCCCCGAGAAGGAGGTTCTGCTCCGCGGGCCTGACAGGTGAGGAAACTCACGAGCACATCCCAACCCGCAAGTCAAGGTTCAGAGCCAGCCGGGCCCTAACGCCACGCGGGAGTTCATCTCTCTCCATCCCAAGAATTCAGGAAGTGTTTCAAGCTCCTCCGACAATTTTTTGGAAACCTACCGTAGAGGCTTTAACACTCTCTTGGCTAATTATTATAGAAAGCGTCCAGAATTTTTTTAAAGCTTTATAAATACAACACATGGACTGGTTAGTTTAGAAAATCTGTAATCCTCATTGGGAATAAATTTTATAATTGTCACAGGACTGAGTCAGGAAACACAGTTACGCACAGGTAAACCAGGGTATGTTCAACCAGTGCCCTTTACTACGCCAGACCGGGCAAGGCAGACAGCAAACACACAGCGTTTTCCTCCCTGATAAAATGCATTACTAAGGTTGGGGCAGCTAACTCTTAAATCACAGTAACCTTTTAGCAAAGGCAATGTAGGTGTAACTGAATAATCTCTTAGCAATCACCTTAGATAATCTTGACTTGGTCTTTAAAATCATTCCGTTTTTTAGAAATGGCTTTTCCCCAGAATTTTAATTTAATAAGTCAACCAAGGAAATACTCACCTAAGTCTTTTTAGAAGAAGAAGAAGAAGAAGAAGAAGAAGAAGGAGGAGGAGGAGGAGGAGGAGGAGGAGGAGAAAACAACATTGTTCTAGCAAACAGGAAGCTTTTCTATCACTGGAAGCCAGCAGGCATTTGCATCGACCCTGTGACTCCCGCCGGGAGACGCCACACAAGAAGAGGGCTGAAAGGTCTGAAAAGCTCTTAGCGCTCGCTGCACGAGTCCACGACCAATTCAAATGCCTACAGACTGCCTCTATTTCTTAAACGAGAGTTCTGGAACAAATCTGCAGCTTTCAAAAGAAGTGCTCCATTCCTTCTCCAGAACAGTCAATGTGATGTTTCATTATTCAATATGTACACATTCTCCACAAATATTTCGACTGTTCTTCTTCCAATAATGTCGCACATTCAATTTTGTTAATTACTTCTCTGATCCAGTTTCCATTTAAATTTGTTTGTAACCCCTCATTCTATGTTCACCAAGCGAAACACTTAACTACTTAATTTCTCTAACTACTCTGATCACTGAATACAAACCTGAAATCAGAATTTACACCACGATTAAAAAATTCTAAAATTCGTTGTTCGATGCCTTACTAGACTTATGCTAAATAGGGGTTTCAAAATAATACGGCATGCCATATGGTCAAGCCCAGATAATAAAATTGAGACTATCTATTACCAAATCCACTAATGCTAAAAGCCAAAGTCCAGTACACAGTAAGAATTTAATCCAATTTAGAGACCAACATAAGCCAAATATTTTGGGCAGAGAAAAAACAATCTAATGAAGAAACTATAATAAATGCCAATACTGCATATCTAAAATAAAATCAATGTCATTTATTCAAGTATTAACTAAAAAGCCAGCTGATGGTTAAGTAAATCTACAGACATCCTAAAGACCTTTCTCAAAGCTATTTGTAGAAATATAACTTTTCCAATCAAACCAGTAGATAACAGAAATCAAAGTCAATAGGCATGAAAAAGTTTTTCTTGAAAAGAGGTTTTACTCATTAAAACAAGATAATACATTATTCTGCAGCCTTTTCGCAGTCTTTTTAATCTTTTGAGATTAAAATTAAATCTGAGGAAATTTACTCCTAACCCCCCAAATCAGAAGTCAGTCAAGATGTCAAACAAAGAGAACTCTTTAAGGCATCATTAAAGGACATTCTGTTTAATACTTATCTGCTGTCAGACAGCGTACAAGAGGAATTGCTTTTTTGTCTGGTGGGTGTGTTCAGTTAAGGTGTCAATTCAAATACAGCCAATACTGTTGTAAAAACTAGGAATAGTGTCTGATGGGTATTACAGACTTATCGGGGCGATCACCTCATAAATTATATAAATGCCTAACCACTACACTGTACACCTGAAACTAATACAAGATCCTCTTGAATGTCAATTGTAATTTAAAAACTATACAGTCACAGGATATAAGGTACAGGGAATATGGTCAATGACATTGTAATAGCCGTGTGAGGTGTCAGATGAGTAGTAGACTCATTGGGGTGATCACTTAGCAAGGTGTGTAAATGTCTAATCACTATGTTGTTTTGCACAACTGAAACTTATTTTTAAAAAGTGTCAATTCAGAGTCAAAACTGCACGGTGGACCATTTCCTGTATAAGCGCGCTCCTGAACCATTCCAGCAGATGAAATGCAGCCCTTACACTGGCCCCTGAGCAAGGGACAGAGCCACAGGCCACGATCATAAAACTTAACTTTGCTTCCTAAACTCTCGCCTAAGAAAACTCGTAGCACTTCCAGCGCCTGGGAAACCAGAAGCACCTAACAGCAGGCAGGGTCTCAGGAAGGACCGCGGCCTGGCAACCCCGCCTCACACACACAGCAGCCGGGAATCTCCCCCCACAGGGTCCCGACAGCAGAGCCTCCCACCCTTCCATTCCACCCACTTCTGGGCAGCCCTAACTGTTAAGAGTCCGCTCAAGCCAAAAGCTATCACCCGGTTCTGCTGTGCCGAGGCGCTCAGACCTAGTTCCACGTTGGTGGCACCAGCTCTGCCCCCAGCTACACACCCAGTATTCATAAGGAAGGAAAAAAGGAAGTGCCTGTTTACTTTCTTTTTGCAATATATACCTTCCGGAAGAATCCAAAATAGACCCTATCTCAATAGAATGCAAAAATGTTACTTTCAAATAAAGAACCCTCCACCTCCCGCAAAAAAAAAAGTCTACAGCTTCAAACTAGAAAACAAAGAAGTCATAGAGAAATATCAGCACTGATAATGCTCTCAAGACTTAATCCAGTACCTAGAGTTGAAAGGAACTTCCCACAAAGCTCACACTTCCATTGATTTACTTATTATAAAAAATAACCTGCACATTTTCTTAGCTAACAATCACTCATAAGTGACTCTTAATCATCAAATATTTGAGATCACTTTGCTATCAGATAGGCAGCAAAATGAAAATGCAGAAAAACCGCCATACTCCCCAAACCAAAACCACAGGTTAGCATGTCTCTGTTTCTGCACAAACACAGTAATGCACCTTTAACTGCCAGTGTCCAGCAACTCGCTCCCCAAGGTAAAAACTCCTGCATGGCTGCTTTCCTTCAGGAAATCAATCTCAACGCTGACTGAGAAGCTGCCATAAAGAGGAATCAGGCAGGTGGGGATAATGCCACTTTCGCGTGCTGTGCAATGTAAAGAACATTGGAAATGTGTGAATACATCTTGAATCAACTATCAATTCGGAAGGGAAAACATAGGAGGATTTTCACAAGTCCAATGGCTCCGCACCACCGGGTGGAATGTGCAGCGCAACTCCTCCCCCACCCTCCCCCGCTGCCACCGAAAAGCCCGCAAGGGCCGAAGGAGGACACCCAGCTCTCGTGTTGTTTCCTCCCTCTTCCCCATCCTGGTCCTTCTAAATAACGTGCACCGAGCCCAGAACACCGTCGGGGCGCAGGAGAGGGTCGGGGAGCGCGCGGCGCTGACAAAGGCGGCGGCGGCGGACGCGCCATCTTGTCGCCGGGCCTGGACTCCGAGCCATTCATTGGGGCTCGGGGGGCGCGGGGACCCCGGCCCGGCCTCACCCTCGGGCGCTTCCTAGTCCACCTCCCCGTCCACTTGCCCCCACGCAGGACCCGCACCGCGCGAGTGAGAAAACGAGAAAAGGCTCGCGATGGGGCTGCCTCTTACTTTTCGATAAAAACGAAAATAGCCCAGAATCGTTGTTTTGATCCTCCCAGCAGTTTTCTGTGTCTGCCTTAAACCAACCCCAGTGCCCACCGGCCGGCCCCCGGGGCCCGGCCCCCGCTTCCTCATTTCATCGCCCCCCTTCTTCCTCGTGTCGTTACCAAACCCTAACTTCAAAGTCGCCAGAAAAGGGGCACCTAAAACACGACGTCCTCCCGAGCAAAGGACGAGCACCCACACCCACTGCAGAACCCGCGCTGCCTTTGTTCTCGCGGCCCCGCCGGCCCGCTGCGCGGAGGGGAGGGGAGGGGCGCCGGCCTGCAGACCCCGGCCCCGCGCACAGCCCGGGGAGGCCGGGCCGGGTCCTGACCCGAGGCTCGGAACCTCGGGCCCCAACCCAGGACACGGGCCCAGACCCCGACTCAGCATTCAAGATCCCGGACCCCGACCCCGGGCCCGGGACACGGACCGCAGACCCCGACCCAGATCCCCGACCCCCGACCAGGACCCCAACCTGGGACCCAAAACGCTGACCGCGGAGCGCATTACTCGGACGGCAAGCGTGGACCCCGGACCCCAGGCCCCGGCCCCGGAGGCTGAACCCCGGACCCCAGGCCCCGGCCCCGGAGCCCAAACCCCGAACCCCGGACCTGAGACGCTGGACCACGGACCTCTGCCCGGACCCGAACCCCGGCCGACGCCCGCAGCGTCCCCGCCCCGCGGACCCCACCCGGGCGGGGCAGGAAGACGCGGCCCGGCGCCGGGGTGGGGGCGGGGCGGCCCGGGAGGGCGACCCCGGCGGGGGCCGCGGGCAGGGGCCGCGAGGCGGGAGCAGGGCCGGGGTCCGGACAGCGGGGCGGGGGTAGGGCAAGGGCCGCCGCGCTCACCTCGGCGTTCGTCCTGCCTGACGCGCCCGACCCCGTAGCCTCAGCCGCCTCGGCCGCCGCTCCGGGAGGTGGTCGCGCTCGGGCCGCTCCGCGGGCGCTGCGGCAGGTGCGCCGGCGAGGCTCGGTCCGGTCCCGCGGCGGCTGCTCCACTCCGCGCCCGCGCCCGCCGCCGCCGCCTCCGTCCGCCCTCAGACGCCTCCAGCCATCGGGATGGGCGCGGCGGCCCCTGCCCGCAGCCTCGGGAAACCCCACGGCCGCGTCACCGCGCACGCCGCGCGCACGCACGGCCCGGCCGCGGCCCCGGCGCGCGCTTCCTCCCTGCGCCTGCTCCGCGCGCGTGCGCGAGACACTTAAAGGGGCCGCACCGCGCACTCGGGGACCAGCCTCTGGAGCCCACCAAACCTGGTCCGCCCGTCGCCTGCACGGAGCTCCGCGCCCCAGGGATTGGGCCTCGCGCTGGCATGCGCCTGCCCACTGCCGACCGGCTCGGTTCCCAGGCAGGCAGACGTGGGTGGAGGCCTCAGGGCGGGAGCCAGGACCCTCCCCGCCCCGCACCGGCGCCCCGAACCCGCGCCCACACACGCATACCACACGCCGCATCTACGCCCGGTACCCCGCATTGGCATCTTCGCCCAACACACGCCCACGCCCTAGCCCTGGCTGACCCTCAGGCTTGTGGGTTCCGAGGAGATGACCGATTCCTCCGTCTAAGGCGACGGCCCAGCGGGGCCCGCTCTGGACGAGCTCGGCCTCCAGGACGCCGGCCTTCTGCCTGCCCGCAGAGTGGACCCCCCTGCCCCGCCGACACGGCCAGTCCTCCGAGGTGCTCCGGAGGCTCGTGTGAACTCGGGCAGGTGTGGCCAGTGTGGCCTCTGGTGGTCCTGTGGGGAATGGCCACCAGGGCAGGGAGGTGTGATGTGACCACGGGGCAGATAGTCAGGAGGGAGAGATGGCCAACCCCTGCAAATGCGGCCGACAAGTCAGCGGGGCACCTGAGGATTGACACCCCAGGTGGGCAAGGGGGAGGTGAAGAGGGGTCTGTCATTTGCAGCCTGCAGTATTCCCGTGCACAGAAACCTTGGGTGTCAGCAGAATGAGCCTTCCACCCACCACCTCCCGTCTTTGTCTTTCCAGCTGACTTCTGGCTCCCAGTTCCAACAATAATCCCGCCCCCATCTACTTTACAAGGGCCTGCGGCCCCCTCCAACCACGTCAGTCCCTGGCCCCCACCCTCCCTGTGCTGCCCTTTCCAGACCAAACCCAGGCCACTTCTCCAGGCCTGCACCGCTTGGCTAACAGAGACTGAAGAGCCTGCCAGCAGCATACCTGTCCCCTTACACAGGGCCACAATCTCAAGGGGCTGTCACTTCCTCTGTGCCCAACCTGTTTCCTGTGAGTGTGTGTCTCGGGTGGCCCTCCACTCCAGCATGGAGCCCATATCTTCCCACCCAGGCGATGGCTGAACCCCTGCCTCCCTCCTCCCACCCCACTGGTCCTTTCTTCCAGCACACAAACATGTTCCATCATTGTTGGAGCCCTTCCTCGATTCCTGGCACAGGATGCTCCAGGCTCTTCTTAGGCCCTCCCTGTCCCAACCCGAATTCAGCCGTTTCTCCAAGGAGCTCTGGTTCCATTCAGCGGGGGAGGGTGTTTAGGAGCCAGGAGCCAGGCTCTGGGGGTGCTCACTGCTACCAGGGTGTCATTACCTCTAGTCCCTGCCAGTGGACAGAGCTAGGGAACATACATATGTAGAAGCACACACACACACAAACTACCCCCAGGTAACCAAGCTCCCATGATCACAACACCCCACCCCCTCACCGCATGTGGGCTCTGACCTCTGTTGGGACAGCACAGGCCCCACCTCAGCTGGGAGGTCCACCTTGATAAGCTGAGTAAGGCAAGGTCAACTGCCTCACTCCTGCTTAAAACCACTGGCAGTTCCCATGGCCCCCGCCCCGAACCTGCAGGCTCCTCTGCTCCTTAAACCACAGGCCATCATGTTCTGGGAGAAAAGGGTGAGGAAGGAGGGGAAGGAGGAGGAAGCAGAAAGGAGAAGCGGGAAAATGTGAATGGGGTGGAGGCAGAGCAAAAGGAAGTGGGGGGAGAGCGGTCTCTGTGATCTCCATGCAGCTGTGGGGATGGCAGGAGGCCTGGGGGACACTCAGGACCCCACCCTTCCATCCTGGGTCCAGTGTCCCCCACCCTGCCATCCTGGGTCCTGCACGTCCACCCAAGGGCCATGGCAGGCACCAGGCTACATGCCTGTCCCCAAAGCCATCCTGGTCAGGCTCACCCCCGTGTACACCAGGGCTGCAGGACAAGGCCACACACCAGGACACTGGACCACTGTTCACCCCAACCATCCAAAGCTTTTGGGTGCAGCCCTGGTGCCCCAGCTAATCTCTAGGTCTTCAGGGTGTGGCAGGGCCTGGCCTGGAACTTGCCCTGTGGTCCTTTACATGTTTATTATGGGCAGGGTGTGGAGGGGAAGGCAGGAGGGGAGGAGCAGGGGCTCTGGTCAGATTCCCAGATCCTCTATGCAGCCTGGGGCCCCTTCCCCTGTGGTGTGCACAGGCTGAAGGGTCCAAGGCTCCTCCCCATTCCCAGGCCTATTCCCGGGCAGCTGGGCCCTCTGACCTTGGGGACACATACCCTGGGGCTTGGTGAGCTCTCAGGAGTCCAAAGGAGCTTCCAGCCTGCAGCCAGCACCCTTTGGACCTCACGGATCTGAAGGATGCTGTGGGGACCCTGCTCTCCCTACCCCCCACCTCTTCTGCCCAGGGCTCCTGCAGCTTTGGGCCCCCACCTGCTGCCCAGACCCCTCTTCCTTGGGCCGTGAATCCAGGCCTTCAGCGGATCTGCTGTCCCAGAGAGGAGAGTTCTACCCAGTTGGCCAGGAATCCAGGCTTCTGATTTCCTAGCCACGCAGCCTCCCTCTGGAGATAAGTGGCTTAGAGATCAGCCTGTGGTCCTGAGTCCACAGCCACTCCCTCTCAGCTGGGCGGCTGCAGGGCGGAACAGGGCCCAGGATGAAGGAGGCTGCTGGGTGCCTGGCTGAGGGCCAAGGACTTCGCTGAAACCCGGGGAGCACAAATGCATAATTCACGTGCCCCCCACCCCCACCCACCACCCATCTGCTCTTTAGCAGGAATTGGTCTGATGGATAACTAGGTCTTTTCAAACCTGAGTTATTGGAAGTCTGTGCACATGACCAGGACCTGCGCCCGCAGGGCTGTGCCCCAGGCCTGACTTTGAAGGGTCTCAGGCACGTGGGGGGGTTCCCATGGGGGCATCCTGGTCCTGCAGAGCACTGTCTGTTTCTCCACCAAGCGGCCATCCTGTCTTTGCTTCCAGTAAGTGAGACAGGAGGAGCCCCAGAGGACAGAGGACAGGACAAGGAAGGGAGGGAGAGGGTGCAGAATGTAGGTAATCCAGAAGAAGTATTAATTAGATCCCGCAGGCTTCCAGAGGCAGGGTTTGGGGACAAAACGGGGTCAGGAGAGTGAGGAGGCCCGCCCCCAGTCCTTCTCTCAGCAGAGACACCGAGGGAGCGCCCAGTGAGATGCATCTGCCCTGACATGGGACAGGTCTGCTGAGGGACATGGGGAAAGAGGGTGGACAGCTGTCTGTGGGGTGGTCAGTGGGGAGGTGGCATTGGAGTAGAGCCGCTGGCATAACAGTGAGGGAGCGAGCTGTGTGGGCGCCAAACGGAAAGGGGGCTGGTGACCTCAAAGCCCAGGGAAGGGTCAAGGCCCCCAGGTGGGTGTGGCCAGTGAGGTCATTGCCAACATGCCCGCCCCAGGAAGCTAGCATGGCAGGCAGAGTGGGCCTCATCGGCCTTGGAGAGGGTGCTGGCTATAACCCCTGGCTGCCAGCAGACCTTAAAGGATCCCTGGACCCCTCTCCCTGTGCAGTGGAAGCAGCCCCTCTCTCTCCCAGGGCATGGCTCATCCTTTGTCCCCAAGCCCCCCACCATGCCTCTCATGACCTGCCCTCTGAGCCTGTCACCCTCCTGGTCACCCACCTTTGGTCATGAACCAGACATCCCTCCTGAGAGGCAGTGGGGAACCAGGAAGTGGCAAATGAGAGCTGGTGGAGGGGCAAACACAGAGGTGGGCAGTCCATTCAGGGGGCATGTCTCCCCCGGCCCCAGACTTGGAGCAGACACCTAGGGAAGTCCCAGGTGGCCTTTCTGCCGCTCCCAGCAGGGGTGGTCCCAGGTGGACTGAGAATATGGGGGTTGTGCTCACCGTAGTTCGCCATCAGCTCCAGCAAAGGCCTGTGCTGCCTTCCCAGGAGACACGTCACAGGAAACGTGTCACAGGAGAGCCCACCTTCCCCTGGGGGCGTCCTGTTGGCTACACCCGCTCTCACTACAGAACCTGGGCTGCGCTTGTGGAAGCTTTGCTCCATCTGATGGTCTGGGAGCCACAGACAAACCTAAGCGAGGGGCTTTTCAACCTCATCATTCATGGAGTGACATTTTTGGTAGAGAACACAAACCTCTCTAACAGAGAAAGACGCAACCATGAGCAGGAAACATAGTGTTCCCAGAAACGTGCACCTACAGCTATGCATAAATCACACACAAGTGGGTTGAATCAGTCAGGACTCAGGGTAGCAGGGAGCAGAAGCTTAAACTGGCTTATGTGAAAAGAGGCAATCGACTGACTCAGGGAGTGAGCCCATGGGCAGATGTCTAGGCTTCAGGCATGGCTGGATCCAGGCGTTCACAGAGGCTGTCTTCCCCAGGTGGGGAAATGGCTACTGGGGCCTGCCTTCTGATCACCCCCAGCTTAGTAGCCACAGTGCTCCAAAGCCTCTGAGGTGTCCGTATATTGGCCCCAGGAAGGCTCTGAAGGCCTCACTCAGTTTTCATGTGGCCCTGGAGGCAGGGAATGTAGGGGCCACAGTGAGTGGCCCTGTTGGGACAGTATCAGCAACCAGAGCAACGGCAAGGGCTGTCACTAGGAGGGCAAGGGCGGTGGGACTGGGAAGATCACAGGTGTCCCCCTGCCTGTTGGCTGAAAGCAGGATGTGGCCAATAGCTGAGCTGCTTACAAACAAAGCCTCTGTTGGCTGTTGGATTCCAGGCTCACACAAGCCCAGGTTCCTGCTCCTTCTGGCTGAGGGGCTGCCCAGCCTCTGGCCTGCTCACTCCTGAAACCGGATGCTGGGGGCAGAGCCAGGAGGCACAGGCTGGGCAGGCTCTGGGCTCCCCCTTCTGCTCTGCCCCCAGCACCCTCCCCAGCAGCCTGTTGGCGGGGCCTCCTCCTAGGGTGGGGACATCAAGGGTGCCCCAAAGGGCCGTCAGTGCTCCCACCCACCCCCAGCTTCCAGCCCCGTTTCCTGTCTGGGCCTGGGCGGCTCCCTTGGCAGGGAGGCCACATTGTGCTCCACCAGCTGCTGGCAGAAGGTCCACAGCCAGCCCCTCCCTGCCCTGGAGGGCAGCCAGCCCGAGGTGCATCCGGTCCAAGGCTGCTGTGGACATTGAAGAGAACGTGTGATGCAGACACTCAGAGACCCCGAGAGACAGTGGGTCCGAGAGGGGCACAGAAAGACCCTGACACCCACACAAAGACCAGAGAGGGGAGCCCGGGCAGGCAGCAGAGATGAGCGGACCAGGAGGCCTCAGTGCCCAGAGTGGCAGGGGGCTAGAGAGGGAGCCCAGTGGGCAGGAACTAGGGGACAATGAGGAGGGCTGCCCCAGAGGCAGCCCGTGCCACCCAGGCCTTGGGGCTCTGAGCCCTGGAGACCCCTCCTGGGCCCCCCACCCTGTCCCCCTGCCAGGGCCCTGCCTGGGGGAGGGGTGCCCTGCTGTTCTGGGGACTCATCCCCCCCCCCCCCCGCTGATGGCGCCCTGGGAGTCAGCTGCGCCAGCATCTGCTGGGTAAACAGCTTGCACCTGTGGCACCCCAGGCAGGAGGAGGGCAGGCCGTCCAGCCCCTGGGATGCCTGCTAAGGGACTGCAGAAGGGTGCCACTGGCAAAGCCTTCCTGAGCTCACTGTGCCATCGGGCTTGGCCAGGTAAGGGGCAGCCCAAAGATGGACCTAGAACCTGAACTATGTGCCCTGGAACTGCCGTCTCAGCCCAGGAAGCTGGCCTGAGGTCACCTGATATGAAGATGCCATGCGGGGCCACTTCCAGCTGGAGGGCAGCCATGGAGCAGCCCTCCCTGGGAGCAGGGGCCGCAGGACAGCCAGGACAGCGGCAGGAAGGGAGGGACGTGGATCCTTAAAGCCCCTCCCACTCTGAGACCACTTACAGGGTGCCACAGCATGCCTGCCACACACGTCCCACCACACAGGGCCACGTGATACCACACCAGTCATATCTGCCACACTGTGGACCCTGGGTGTTGACTCTGGTGACCTGGACCCTGGGGTGCCCGGCAGTAATGGCCCTTTCCTCTGGGCCTGCATCCTGATCACCGTCCTGAATGCCCCTTGGACCTGCAGGGACTGTCATCTTCAACAGAAAGTCCCCACCATAGTGCCCCTCCCGTGAAGGGGCAGAGACTCAGCCCTGTGACCTGAGCCCCAATGTCCCCACCCCAGCTCCGCTCAGCCCTGGGCACCCCACATCCCCCTAACCACCAGGGACCTCACCAGCACTCCCAGTGACTCACTGGTTCCCTGCACAGGGTTCTGCCTCATCAGCTACTTTTTGTTTTCAGCTGTGGTAAACTGTCCCATTTAAACCCTTTTCAAGTGGACAGTTTAGTGGCATTTACACATTCACGTTATTGTGCAGCCATTTGCATCACCTCCCACATTTGCATCACCTCCAAGGAAACCCTGTCCCCATTAGGCAGTCAGTCCCCATCCCAGGCACCCACCAATCCGCTTTCTGTCTC
This sequence comes from Rhinolophus sinicus, assembly GCF_057876585.1. NCBI lineage: Eukaryota > Metazoa > Chordata > Mammalia > Chiroptera > Rhinolophidae > Rhinolophus > Rhinolophus sinicus. The sequence goes on from NC_142514.1 coordinate 782,674, forward strand.
CATGAATTTGCCTGTTCTGGGTATTTCATATAAGCTGGATCGTAGGACATGTGACCGTGTGTGTCTGGCTTCCCACTCAGCACGATATTTTCCAGGTTCGTCCATGGGTAGTGAGTGTCAGAGCTCCACTCCTTTTTGGGGGCTGAGTGTTACCCCACTGTGCGGACAGACCATACTCTGTGTACCCACTCATCCATCGACGGACATCTGGGCTCTTTCCACCTTCTGGCGATTGTGATTAGAGCCACTACAAACATCGGCGTACAGCTTTTGTTTGAACATGTGTTTTCAGTTCTTTTGGGAATTTACTTAGGAGTGGAGTTGTGGGCTCATACGGTAACGCTAACCTGACGGACTGCCAGCCGGTTTCCACAGCCGCTGCACTGTTACGTGCCCCGCGGCAGTCTCCGCCTTCTTGCCGGGGCTTGTTAGTACCTGCCTTTTCGATTCCTGCCACCGCGGTGGGTGTGAGGTGGTACCGCACTGTGGTTTGGTTTGTGTTTGCCTAGTGACGAGGGATGCTGAGCATCTTCTCATGGGCTTGTGGGCCATTTGTGTGTCTTCGGAGGAATGTCGCAAGTCCTTTGCCTGGTCTTCAACTTGTTCTGCATTATGGTTGTTGTGGAGCTGTGAGAGTTCTTTGTGTATTCTGGACACTAGACCCTTGTCAGAGGTGATTTGCAAACATTTTTCTCCCATTCTGTCAGTTGTTTTTTCCACTCTGTTGATAGTGTCCTTTGATGTGCAAATGTTTTTAATTTTGAAGTCCAATTTCTCTCTTTTTTCTTTTTGTTGCTTGTGTTTTTCGGGTTCAATCTAAGAAGCCATTGTCAAATCTAAGTTTAGGAAGATTTACTCCTGTTTTCTTCTAAGAGTTTTATAATTTTAAGTTTCTTCTTCAATTTAGGTCTCTGATCCATTTTGAGTTATTTGGTGTGAGGTAGGGGTTCAAGTTCGTTCTTTTGCGTGTGGATGTCCAATTGTCCCAGCACCATACGTTGAAAAGACTGCTTTCCCCATCGAATGGCCTCGGCACGCTTGTTGGAAATCATTGGACCATAGACATGAGGGTTTATTTCGGTGCTCTCCGTTCTGTTCCACTGCTCTGTATGCCTGTCTTTATGCCAGGACCACACTGATTTGATCACTGTAGCTTTGTAGTAAGTTTTTAAATCAGGAAGTGTGATGTCTCCAGCTTTGTTCTTCTTTTTCAAGATTGCTTTAGCTATTTGGGGTCCCTTGTGGTTCCATATGAATTTGAGGAAAGACTTTTCTTTCTCTGCATGAAAAATAAAAAAGACCATTGGCATTTTTCAGCTACTTCTAAAAAAAAAAATAACCTTGGAGAGGAGGTGGCCATGGGTGACATGTCAGTGGTGGCCACAGGTGATTGGTGGGGGCAGTCAGAGGGCTTAGGCCTGTGGCAGTGAGGAGGGCAGGTCCTGTGGGGCAGTGATGGGAACCATCGAGGGGTCTGAGCATGGGTGTTGTGTGGAGGGTGGCACTGTGTGCTGGGCAGGGTGGACAGGGCCACCTAGACTGGAGTGACAGAGTTTGTGATGACAGCATGGAGGAGGAAGGAGTGACACCAACATAGGTGGTATGGAGATCTCTCTGCCTGGAGGGAACTCTGCACCAATCCCGCTAGGCCCCCTTACTTCTGTTCAGCACCCGGAGACACTGTTCAACCTGGAGAAGGAGGGCCAGGCCCCTCGCCCTGGGTTTCTTGCTTCTTCTCCCCACCTCCAGGGCTGAGGCAGTTGACCTGGATCTTCCTGCCTGCCGAGCCTGTCTTCCGTCGGGCCAGCTGCCCCTTGCCCCATGGATGACTCCAGCCTGTCAGGCCGATGGAACTGCCCTGGGACCCCCACGTAGGACCCCAGACTAGGATCTAGGGGCAGCCTTCTGCAGCAGAGGTGGGCATGTCTGTGGGCTGGGTGAGTGGGGACAGCTCTCCCACCCTCACCTACCCTCAGCCAGCAGGCTCTGCTCCAAGTTGGGAGGCACTTTCCACTCAGGCTGAGTACCCCCACATGTGCCCGGGGGCCGCAATCACCCTCTGCAGGGCCACCCAGACGCCAATGCCCCTGTAGCACCCCCAGCCCCCAGCCCCCAGGGCTTCAGTCCTGCAGGTCCCTGCAGTGGGACCTGGATCTTGAAGGTGAAGGCCAGGCTTGCCTCATCTCAAGAGTGCTGCCAGGGCCTCAGGGCTGTTTGTCACAATCCAGTCCCTGAGGCCCAGCCCACTTGCCACCTAGGAGGTGATGCAAGGTGTACCTAGAAGGGGCAACAAGAGGCAGGGAGGGTCACAGAGCCAGCGAGGCCTAGAGCAGGGTGGAATCAGAGGGCGCCAGTCTCAGAGGTTCAGGGGCATGGGGCTGAAGGTGAAAGAAGAAGCAGTGGGCTGGCACCGCAAGTAGCACGGGTGCTGGGTGGAGCCAGAGGCACCCCCAGGCCCCGGGGCTGTCTCTCCTGGGGTGGCTGAGCCTGTAGGCGCTGGGTGTTTTGGAAACCAGCCAGTGTGCCAGGGGCCCTGGAGCTCTCACTGTGACGTCCGTCTGGCACAGCTGTGCCTACTGAGTTCCCCTGGGCATCTGCCCAGCTCCCCTGCCCAGGCCTACCCTGGCGTCCCCAAGGGGAGTGGCTCAGCCTACCAGATCAGAATTCTAAGGGCCTGTGTGTCCTATCTCACTGCCACTCCAACAGCCCCTGGTGGCTACGGGGATCAGGCTTTGGGTGGGGACCGAGGTGCCCGACCTCTGAGACCATGGGGAGGAAGCCCCAAAGATGGTGCAGGGTGAGGGGCTGTGGGTCAACCCTGTCTGGGTACTACCTGGGGCACCGCTGAGGCCAGAGCTATGTGGGCCCCACCCTGATGCCCGGTCCTGCCCCCAGCTCATGGGTGCTGTCCCCAAGGCCAGGCTCCATGGAGAGGATGGGCAGGACAGGGAGGATGGGCAGGCAGTCCCCCTGTCAAGGGCCTTTACCTTCTCAAGCCTCAGTTTCCCCTCTGTGCAGAAAGGACCCCCAGGCTCTGCTCCCCTCTGGCCGCTGGGCCCATGGGAGCTCGGTCCACAGAGGTCTGAGGCTCTTGATGCATTTAAAACCTCTTTTAGGCTTTGGACAAAATGACTTTACTGTTGTCACGTTCAAACAAGACTGAAGAGAACAAGGAAGAGTCCCCAGAACATGAGAGCCCCCAAGCCCTGCGGAAAGCAAGGGACACGGCCCAGGGCTGCTGAGCGTCAGCTATGAGCCCCAGGGCCCTGGACCAAGAAGGAGCCCCACCAAGTCACAAGAAGCGGGTCAGGGCCGCAGGCCGGGCCCCTGAACAGGTGGGCAGTGTGAACGGGGTCCGCCTGGGGAGGCGGCTGATTCCCTGGGGCCGGTCAGGGTCGGCCCCCAGCCCCACTAGCCGCCCCCGCGGCGGGCTGGGCTGTCGTCGGCTTTACAGGACAATGAAAGGGCTATTTATGCCTGTTTGTCCTAGCAAATGTAGGGACCCAAAAATGAGTTTTCAAGAGCAGGGTTTTGAAAGGAGGGACGGAGAACCGCCGGGGCAGGCGACCCCGGAAAAAGACCCCGCCCAGCTCCAATCCAGGAGGGGCCTACCCTGGACGCCGCAGACCCGGAACCGCTGCCCGGAGGCCCGGTCCGCCCCTTCCCGTCCTGGCTCCCGGCGGCCCGCGAGCGCCGCCTGGTGCAGACGCGTGGAGTGGCCAGCGGGAGCGCCGCTTCCGGGCCTGGTCCGACAAAGGGGGAGGAGGCGGGGCCAAGCGGGCCTGGGGCGGGGCCGGGCGGGGAGCGAGGGGAGCCCTCTCCGCGGTGGGCGGGGTCTGGCACTGCCCAGGAACACCTCTTTGGCCGCGGTGATTTGCAACTAGACAAGGCTGCGTTTTCACTAGAACTATCTGTAGTCTTCAAGGCTGGGAACCCGCAGCTCCCCTCCACCCCACCCGCTCCCTGAGCGGAAACAACCCCTTACAACTCTTTTAGCTGTTTCCTCTGCTCTTGATTGGTTTAGAATTAATCGAAATCTTGGCAGTCAGAGAAGGTGGTCAGTTTGATGCTGCTCTTTAGTGTTGAGATTTTTTTGTGGTTCAATAAATGATCGATTTTTAGACCAATCCAGTGGTGCTTGTAAAGGATATTCTGAGGCTGCGACCCCAGACCCGGCATGCGCGTGGAGAGCGGGTGCAGAGGGGCTGGCAATGCCCGCGACACACTCCCAAGGAAGGAGTCTGTAGGTCCCAGGGGTCCCTGCAGCCCGGTCCTGCCAGCCTCCCTTTCACCAAATTCCACTTTCCGTGTCCTCACGTTGGAGGTTGCATCTTGTGCAACGACAGCGTCAGCGGCTTGTTTGATTCCAACCTCACAATCTGCCGGTTTGGGGTGATTGTTTTAAATGGCATTGTTTTGATTATTGATGCATTTGGATTTTTAAAGAATAAACTTTATATGTAGAATAGTTTTAGATTTACAGAAAAGGTGCTAAGAGAGTAGAGAGAGTTCCCATACATTTCACACTCAGCTTCCTCTGTTAGGCACATCTTACATTAGCGTGATTAATCAACTAACAATTAACCAACCAAGACTGACACTGCCCCATTGGGCTTTGTCTTCAGATTGCCTTAGTTTTTACCAAATACCCTTTTTCTGTTCCAGGAACCCCCAGTAAATTCAGTTGTTAGGCCTCCTGGGGCTCCACTGGGCTGTGACAGTTTCCGACCTTCCTTGTTTCTTTCTGATGACCTTGACAGTTTTGAGGGGTGCTGGTCAGGTATTTTGTATCTGTTGGGATTTGTCTGGGGTTTTCTGATGGTTCGATTGGGCTGATGGGTTTCAGGGAAGAGCACAGAGGTTCAGTGCCTTTCTCATCTCCTCATATAAGGGGCGCCTGCTGTCAACGTGACTCATCACTGTGATGGTGGCCTTGGTCACCTGCCAGCATCAGGCCTCTTTTTTTCTTCCTTTCCGTACTCCACTCTTTGGAAGGACGTCACTATTTGCCACCCACTGTTAAGGAGTGGGGGGTTGTGCTCCCCTTCCTCAGGGTAGAATATCAATGTACATTATATGGAATTCTTCTCTGTGGGAGATTTGACTCTTCTCCCCCATTTATTTAGTCACTTATATCAATATGGATTCATGGATTATTTGTGTTGTGTTGTTAAATATACATAACATAAAATTTATCATCTTAACCATTTTCAAGCGTGCAGTTTGGTGGCAGAAAGCATACTCACCGTGTTGTGTGGCCATTATCACCACCATCTCCAAACTGGAACTGTCCCCATGAAACACCAACTCATTTCTCTCCCACCCCAGCCCCTTGTACAGCCATCTACCTTCTGTCTCTATGGGTTTGGCTCCTCGCGACGCCCCATGAGTGGAGTCACATGGTATCTGTCCTTTTGTGTCTGGCTCATTTCATGCGGCATCATGGCCTCCAGGTCCATCCACACTGTCAGGTGTCAGAGTCTCCTTTTTTTCAAAGCTGGATGATAAAAATTCCATTTCATTGTCTGTTGTATTAGGGCTCTCCACAGAAACAGAACCAATTGCATACACATGAAATGTATATTATATACATACATGGAATATAACTACATATACATACATATTTTATCAGAGGGAATCGGCTCACGTGGTTATGGAGGCCGAGAAGCCCCACGACCATCTGTGTGTGAGCTGGAGACCCAGGACAGCTGGTGCTGTCATTCAGTCCAAAACTGATGGCCTGTGAAGCAGGAATGCACATGACCGAGGGCAGGAAAGTTTGGACGTCCCAGCTCAAGCAGACAGGAAGTTGACTCTTTCTCTGCCTTCTGTTCTACTTGGGCCCTCAAGACCTGCCTGATGCCTACCTGCAATGACCAGGCCACCTTCTCCACTCAGCCTGCAGGTTCAAACCCTCATGTCTTCCAGAGACACCCTCACAGACACACTGGAAATGTTGTTACCCAGCCATCGGGGCACCCGGGGCCCAGTCGTGTTGACACGTAATATTAACCGTCGTACAGACCACGTTTGGTTATGCATGTAACCCTGCGTGGACAGTAGGGCTGTTTCTACATTTTGGCTTCTGTGAGTAGAGCTGCCATGAACACTTGTGTATAAATACCTGTCTGTATCCCTGCTTTCGGTCCTATGGGGTAAACACCCAGGAGTAGGATTGCTGGGTAACATGGTCACTGTCATGCGGGGTGTCATGCAGGGTCTCTGGTCCTGACCTCACATAAGAATGCAGGATATGGTGAGGCCAAAAATGAACACCAACAGAGCCATAGATAGAGGAGTCATACCACTATAGTCTCGCTGGCGGCAGGGTTGGAGACACAGGGAGCAAACATCCGCCAGTACCCCAACAAAGGGTCTTCCTGCACCCCAGTCTCTCTGGTGGCCGGCCGAGACATAGGAAGTAGGATTCACACGATCTGCAATCCACCGTCCACTTTTCTGCCTGCCAACCAACCAACGCAGTCACGGCAGTTATTTCAGTAGCTAATTGGCTAATTGATTACAGCTGATGGCCATCTACTACCCGAGCCAGCACCTTTCCACGTGAGGCTAAGAGCCTGGAAACTACTCTCTGGGATCTGTCCCCACACTCCACCCCTCCAGAGTCTCGCCTCACAATCTACGCAACAAGCGTCTTCCGCGAGGGGCCCTGTGTCAGGAATGCAGCTCCTGAGAAAAAGTTTCAATCTAGTTCAAGTAATGTCCCGGGGTGTCCCTTGAAGTCCACCTACTTTCTGGGCACAGCCAGAGCTCCTAGGGCACCACCAGTCTTTCTGGGCACAGCCAGACTTCCTGGGCACAGCCAGGGTTCCCACAAACAAGACTGCAGTCTGTGCCAGTGTCAACTGGGGCCAAAACCCTCTGCACATTAGAAAGGACCAACGTATGGACAGTTCCACGTGGGACCTCTGGTCCCAGCTCATCCCCTCTGACTGGGTACCTTGGCCCCACCCCTAATCAAGCTGAAAGGAGTCGGCCTCAAGCGGCCGCATGAAGTCCTGGAGGGACACAGGTCGCACGTTCGCAGACTTCTCCTTTAGGCTTCACCGGAATTGCTGTTCCGGACGCAACTGTTTCCAGAGTTCCAACAAGAGTGCATTGGGTTGTTGGTCTATTTTTTCCCAATTGACCCCTGCTGCCACAAGATCACACCACATCTGCGTGCATGTTACTCTCTGAGGGCTGTGACCTTGCCCCATTACTCTTGATTTGGGCTTCCAGGTCTGGACTTCTCGGACCTCCTGTCTTAACTTCCTTTGCCTCTGGCTTTCCCCATCCCCCAGGGTGGCCAAGGCGATGGTAACTTCATGGATCAGCCGCCCCACATAGGGCGTAAGAATGGCAACCAAGGATTCAAAAGCACTTGCAGGTGCAGTATCCAAAACCAGATCTCTCATCCTGGCTGTAAAAAGCTCGTCATCTAATATGCCCCCGCATATTAGAGGTGAACATAGCGTGTCTCATACCCGTTTCATGAATGATTTAAGTTCCGTATACGACTGCCATTGACTCAGTGTCTGGCAGCTCGCCAGCCTGTTCCCATACGGTGCGTACCGCAGCAGTGAGCCACGCCATTAGAGAATGGTTGCCCTGGTTGTTGGCCAATCTATGGCAGTTTTGTAACCTCTGTCGCAGGGACGGATGCACTGTCATGAAGGCTAGCTTTTCCATCTTGCCTGGGGAGCAGAGAATGTTGTCTGCTCCCTCATCCCATAAACATAATAGCCAAGCCGAGACTCGCTCTCCAGGGCGCTGTCTGTACTGCCTCCCCAGCTCCTGCAACTCAGGGGGAATGTAAGGGCTGTAGGTTGTGAACTCAGTCACAGCTGGGTGGCAGCAACGCCCCCGGGGGCCCAAAGGTTGCTCACGTTTTACCCTTTGCTTCAAGATTGGCCAGGCTTGGGGGTTGGGAGCTACATTGTCTCCACTCGCTTCCTCCACCTCTGCCTCAGAGTCTCCTCTGTGGGGCCCCTCTTCTAACAGGTGAACCCAAGCTTCCAACACCTCCCACCTGGTCCCGCACCCAGGCTATTCCAGCAAGCGCTTCCTCTGAGTTGCGATGCACCACTGACAGTCCGGAGCTTCCAGCGCCCCCCCCCCCCCCCCCCCGGGACACCTGGTCCTGCACCAAAGCTATTTCATTAAGCCCGTCCTCCATGTTACAATGCAAGGCCGTGAGGAACATCCAGCCCACGCAGCCGGCTGTACCCTTCGCCTCCTCCGGCAACTGCTCAGCCAGAACCTGCAGGGCCCTCTCCACGCTGGCCAGTGAGCCATCCATGTCCTCCCACCCCTGCTCAGGGGTCCAACTTCTGAGAACAGTGGCCACCAGGTACCACAAACTGTGTAGGGGCCACCTGTCCTCTTGCCCAGAGTCAGACACCATTCCTACCTGGCTGGAATCCTGCTCGCCACGCCAGGCATCCGATTGGGTGGAGGTCTCAGTGCAAGATGTCTGCAACCCTCGGAGCCTACGGCAGCAGCAGATCACCAAAAGGAAGGCTATGCCTTCTATGGCCAAGAGGGTGGTGTGCCATCTGGAGGCTCGAGTCTCCCAGGCTGACCGCGCCTCCCGTTCCCGGCACTGCTCCGCATGGGCCTCCTGAAGCTGAGCTTTCATACGCATAAACTGCTCCATTACCCCTCTGGGCATTCTGGCCAGTGCCGTACTCTGCTCTCTGTGCCATATGTCACGCGGGGTGTCATGCGGGGTCTCTGGTCGCGCTCCCCACATAAGAACGCAGGATATGGTGAGGCCAAAAAGGAACACCCACGGAGCCATAGATAGGGGAGTCATACCACTATATTCTCACTGGCGGCTGGGTTGGAGACACAGGGAGCAAACATCCGCCAGTACCCCAACAAGGGGTCTTCCTGCACCCGTCTCACTGGCAGCCGGCTGAGACACAGAAAGTAGGATCCACGCGATCCACGATCCACCGTCCACTTTTCTGCCTGCCAACCAACCAACCAACGCAGTCACGGCAGTTATATCAGTGGCTAATTGGCCAACTGGTTACAGCTGATGGCCAACCAGTCACAGCTGATGGCCATCTACTACCCAAGCTAGCACCTTTCCACATGAGGCCGAGAGACTGGAAACTGCTCTCTGGGACTATATCCCCACAGTCACTCTCTGTTTAATTCTTTGAAGAGCCTCCACGTTGGCGGCTGCCCCAAATTTACCTCCCGCCAACAGGGCACCCGGTTCCCAATTCCCATGTCCTCGCCAGCACTTGCTTTCTGCCTGTTTGATAGGAGCCATCTCGTGGGTGTGAAATGACATCTCATCGTGGTTTTGATTTGCATTTCTCAAACGATTAGTGACGCTGAGTATCTTTTTGTATACTTATGGACCATCTGTATGTTCTCTTTGGAGAAATGTCTGTTCATGTCTTTTACCCAGTTTTGAACTGGGTTGTTTGTTTTTGTTATTGTTGAACTGTAGGAGTTCTTCAGATCCTGGATGTTAATCCCTTAGCAGACACACAGTTTGCAAACGTTTTTTTCCCATGCTATGGGTGCCTTTTCACTGTAGATGATGTGCTTTGAAGCTCGATGGGTATTCATTTTTCGCTTTGGTTGTAACCCAATACTCCAGTGGTCTATTTAGTTGCTTGCATTGTTCCAGCTTGGGCCCCTGGAGGTTCAGTCCTGAGGCTGGGTTTACTTCCTTTCATTGTGTTACTTTCTGCTTTCTAGTTACGCTGCTTTTCTTATGCACCTTTCTCCTTTTGTGTATTCTATCAGGTTCATCAGTTTCTTTATTCTTTTTTTTTGCGCTGCAGATATGGAAGTTGTACAGCCTATTTCTACTAGTTTTGTGCTGACCCTAGAGTCTCACATTATGTCCTAACCTCAGTCACTAGCTCTGCCATCCCCTGAACAGGCCTGGGGTCTGACACTGCACCCCTTCCAATTGCACGGTGCTGGTCCCAGGTTTGGGTTACTTTGTTTTCACACCCCTTCTCCAGGCTGGGCTCCCCCCAAGCAGACCCTGAGACAAGGACTGACAACCTGGACTCAAGACTAAGATACAGGGAGTTAGGATAGCAAAGGGGCAGTCCTGGGCTAAGCAGGTGACACCGGGGGCACTGGGGCTCAGTCCACTGGGGACCTGGAGAGACCATGACAAGGTACAGTGCTGTCCCCTCGGGTGAGGCGGATGGCTGAGTGCCACCCAGGTTGCCAGTCTCAGACAGTGGCCTGCTCTGTGTTGGCAGAGGAAGCCTCAGGCAGATGCTGCGGGGAAGAGGGAGGGTTTCTGAGGCCCCGCCCAGTCTGTGCAGAGTCCCACGCCCGTCAAGCTCCAGCCCTCAGTGTGGCTTCGGCCCACACACGCTGTTGGCTCCTGCCTGCACAGCCTACCAGGTTCCTTCCAGGTGGGGGGTCTGGAGGGGGACAACTGGGACTGCGGTTGGGGCAAATCCTCTGCATTGTATTCCAGCTGGAGTGGGAGTGTGGGGAGCAGCTCTTCACAGGGTAGAGGTGAGCAAAACCTGCAGGCACGGAAAGTTAGGAGTCTGGGCTCAAAACCCAGGGAACACCCACCTGGACACCCACCACGTGCCAGGTCCCCCTTTTCCTCCCGTCCTCGACAGTCAGCTCCTCTGTTTTTTTTCCTCCTTCTTCTGCCTCCCCACCCCTCCTCCCGTTCAAGTTGTTGTTTCTCCATCTAGTTGTACAGGACACAGCTCCCTGGCCCCTGCTGGTGTTACGAGCCTTGCGCTCCCCTCGCCTGAGGCAGTCAGTCACTGGCTGAATCAGCCGCTTACAGCAGCCCATGGCAGCTCACGCTGGCTGCCAGCCACTCACGCCTGGCCACTGGCCGCACACGGCAGCCCAGCTCCAGGGAAAGCCATTGTTCACAATCTTAGCTGTAGAGGGCGCAGCTCACTGGCCCATGTGGGACTCGAATTGGCGACCTTGGCATTAGCACGGCGCTCCAACCACCTGAGCCACCGGGCTGGCCCAGCTTCTCTTAGTCCAGAGCTTGGGCCTCCGATTCTCTGCCCTCCACTGCAGCAACCTCACTGGTGCTCACACCCTCCCCCCACATCACCCCCACTCACCCATTTCACCCCCACACCCCCCACTTACCCACATCCCCCCACTCATTCCACATTCCCCCAAATCATGCCCACTCACCCCATCACACCTACTTACCCCACATCACACCCGCACTCATCCCATCACACCCCCACTTATCCACATCCCCCCCTCATTCCACACTCATCCATACCACACCCATGCACATTAAACCCACTCACACCCACAGATACACATACACACCCACATTCACGCCAACTCACATCAAACGCACATTCAGACCCACTCAGACTCACCCACACCCCTCACTTTCAGGTGTCCATGCTGGCCCTTCTCTGAGTAATATTTCATGCAAATTTCACCAATCAATCAGTATATGAAAAAACCTCCACAGCAGCAATGTCTAGCCTAGCTCTGAACAAACATCTGGGTGCCTCGCGAAAGTGACTCTGTCCTCAGGCCCTGGGGGCTCCCGCCCCAACTTTGTTCTTCACATTGTGGTTTGGCCTTTGGGATGTGAGGAGCTTCACTGAATTGGCGTTTTCCTTCCCATTCCTGTTCTTCTTTGGGATTTTCAAGGGAAAAGGGTGGGAAAGTCTTTTTTTCTTTTTTTTTAATTTATTGGGGTGACAATTGTTAGTAAAATTACATAGATTTCAGGTGTACAATTCTGTATTACATCATCTATAAATCCCATTGTGTGTGCACCACCCAGAGTCAGTTCTCCTTCCATCACCATATATTTGATCTCCCTTACCCTCATCTCCCACCCCCACCCCCCGGGGAAAGTCTTTTTTCACCATCAAGAGCCTGAAGCGAGGGCCGCAGAGCAGCCAGGATGAAGACAGGGGACCCAGAGCCAGTGCTCATCCAGCCCCACTGGTCCCACCAGCAGCTGCTGCCTGATGCAGCCATCCTGTCCCCATCAGCACAAATGTTGCAGCCTCAGCAGCTGGCCTGGGCCTCAATGGAAAGCTTCCCGGTGGCTTCGGATATTCTGGAGGCTGGAGCCAGCTGGGCTGGCGGGAGACGTGGCATACCTCACCTGCTCACATTCATCATGCAGTCACACGGCAGGTGTGTGTGTGTGTGAGAGAGAGAGAGAGAGAGAGAGAGAGAGAGACTCTGGGGCCATGCAGGAGGGTGAGGTGGATTGGATAGGGGCCTGTCTGTGACAATTCCTGGGGGCAAGAGCTGGAGGGGGATGAAAGAGCCCCGTCATGGGGCTTGTGCTCACTGCTGGTGGCGGGGAGCATGAGGCCTGGGTCCCCATGCTGGGAGCCCAAGTGCTGCCCCAGGTGGGGGTGGGTGCGTGTCTGAGGGCTGAGCACACGCATGCAGGTGTGCATGCTGCTGTGGTGTCACTGAACAGCCTGGCCCACGGCTCCCTAGGGAGCCAGCTTTGCTGTTCTGCGTGGAAGGGAGGTCACATTTCCCTGAGAAGTCTCAGAATAGCCCCGACTGCCCAGAGGAAGCCTGGCCTGGCCTCCTGGTGGCCAGTCCTGCCCCGGTCCTGGCTGCCCTGCCCCCTTGCCCCAGCATGTGCAGCTGTCTCTTCTCGGACTGAGGACCCCCAGCCCTTTAGCACAGGGTGGCCTGAGGGGCCCCGATGCATGTGTGTCCTCACCTGTCTTTGGAGAGTGCCTGCGAGGGGCTGACACTGGGCTGGGTGATGGGCCCACATGGACGTGAGGGTGTCACCTGACCGGGGTGGGCGTCCAACAAGAACCCTCACAAATAAGTGGTGACAGCCTGTGTGGGGGTGCTACTGCACAAGGCAGGAGGAGGGTGGCATGGTGGAGGGAACAGCATGTGCGAAGGCTCCGTCAGCCTGTCCTGCCCTCAGCCCAACATGTCCTTCTTTGCTGTGCCCCAGGAGGGCTGAGGTTGGGGTGGGGGCCTTGGCTGGGACGAAGGGTCTGGGGTGGGGGTGGGGGGCTCCAGGGTAAGGGATGCCCAGTGCATGGAGGGCCAGGGAGAGGCCATGTGGGGATGGGCCAAGCCTGTCCCAAAATAGGGCCAGCAGGATCTGCTGGCCATAAAAGGCTCTTAGAATCTGGACCCTGGGGACCCCAAGCAGCCAGGCCCCGCTAAAACACAGCCGCCACCTCTGCCCTTTGTGCCCTGCCCACAGCAGCTCCAGTGCCACCCTGCAGTGTCCTCTCAGCTAGCCACAGACATGGTAAGGCTGCTTCTAGTGCCCGGCAGAGCCCCTGGTGGGCTGGTCAGTGCTGGAGGGGAGCAGGGAGCAGTGCCCAGGGGGAGAGAGGACAGGCAGGGACTCCAGGCACAGGGGTCAGCTGGGGCCAGGCCCAAAGGTGTGAGGGTCTCTCTGGGAACCTGAGGAAAAAGCTCAGCGAGGCCGGACAGAGAGGCAGGGTGGGGGCCGAGGCTGAGCCCTGCTGGCCACTGACATTGCCCTTGCTCTGGGGACCAGAGCAGAGCAGCCCTTTCTGCAAGTTGCCACGGTGGTGGCAGGCAGAAGTGGTCAGGTGCTGGACTATTCCCCCGGTGTGCCAGAACTGGCTGGGCCGTGGCCCCTGCCCCCAGGCCTGGAAGCCCCTTGCCCTGGAGCCTTCCCCTTGTCCTGGGTCAGGCTCCTCCCCATGTTGGTTCAGGGTGTCTTCGACCTGATCTCACCTTGTGTCCACTGCCTGGCCGCCCTACCCTGCACCCCTACTCCTGTGCCCTGTGCCCCTGGCGTCCCACCTCGAGCGCCCATCCCCTCAAAATTGCCTGGCAAGTCCCGCTCATCCCTCAGGGCACACTATTGTGTCACCTTCTCTGGGAGCTGGCTCTGGGCTGGGGTCTCCTTTTGAAACCACAGGCTCTGAAGGGTACCTTGTGCCACATGTCTCGGGACCTCCAAGCTCCCCTGGACCGGGGGCCCCGTGACGCTGGGCCGGCGTGTCCCCACAGACGGAGCGTCTGACGGCCGAGCAGATCAAGGAGTACAAGGGGGTCTTTGAGATGTTTGACGAGGAGGGCAACGGGCAGGTGAAGACGGCCGAGCTGGAGCGGCTCATGAGCCTGCTGGGCATCAACCCCACCAGGAGTGAGCTGACCTCCATGGCCAAGGACGTGGACCGAGACAGTGAGGCCGCCGGTCCGGGGCGGGTCGCCCTGGTGTGGGAGGAGGGCCTCGCCCACCCACCCTCACTGGACCCGCCTGCTTGCTCCCGCAGACAAAGGCTTCTTCAGCTGCGACAGCTTCCTGGCCCTGATGGCGGTGTACTGGGAGAAGTCCCAGAACCAGGAGGGCGAGCTGAGGGCGGCCTTCCGTGTCTTCGACAAGGAGGGCAAGGGCTACATTGACTGGGACACACTCAAGTAGGGCGGGTCGGCGGGGCGGGAGGGAGGTGGCGGGGCGGGTGAGGGCGGGTGCCCTGTGGGCCACCACTCAGTGCAGGGGTCCGCAGGTATGTGCTCATGAATGCGGGTGAGCCCCTCAACGAGGTAGAGGCTGAGCAGATGATGAAGGAGGCCGACAAGGACGGGGACGGGACCATCGACTACGAGGGTGAGTGGGGGATGGGCCCTGGGAGGCCGCAGCCAGCCAGGCTGGGCTGCTGACTTGTCGCTCTGCTCCCAGAGTTTGTGGCCATGATGACCGGAGAGTCCTTCAAGCTGGTCCAGTAGGAGCAGCTGCTTCGGCTGTGGGAGGCCTGCCCAATCATGGAAGGCTGCTGCCCGCGGCTGCCCGCTGCCATCCACCCTGCCACCCACCTCACCCCACCCCAGCAATGCAGCCAATAAACACTCCAGCCAGACTCATGTGTGCTTCATTGTACCTGGCCTGGCAAAGGTGCCCACCCCAGCTTGCTGGAGTCAACCATGGCACACAGCCCGTCACTTCTGCTGTGATACCTGAAACCACCCACTGACCAGCTCTGGGCTCTGACAGCAGCCTGAAGGCAGGCTGGGCCCACGCACTCACCTTGCCTATCTGCACTGAGGCCGCTGCCCAACCTCCTCTCCCGGAGCCCTTTCCTACATGTGGAGACCATTTACATACAAATTTTATTCTCTCCAAAAGACTACAGGCTTCGGCCTGTGGGGCTTCCCTTGGGCCGAGGGCCTGCTGGGGCTGGGCCAGGGGCTGGGCTGAATGCAGCAGCCTGTGTGTGTGTGTGTGTGTGTGTGTGTGTGTGTGTGTGGCCAACACAGGGCCTGCCAGTTTGGCCGCCTGGCGTTACATAGCAACGAGGCCAGGGCTGCAGCAATGTGCTGGACGGCTGGCCTTCCCGGGTGGGGGGGAAGGATGCTGAGAGTGCACTGGGGGTCTCCTGTGAGCACAGGTGGCTGACGCATTGGCAATTCAGGAGAGCTTACCCACCTCCTCTGAGGGCCACCAGCTGGAGGTGCTGGAGGTGTTGGGCATTGAGGCTCAGCTCCTGGGGCCCTGGAGGGGTCTCTAAGCCTGAGGCCCCAGGGAGGGGGCTAGGCTACTGGGAGGGGAGCGGCTCTTCCT